>NW_027498166.1:0-163474 GCF_021521415.1 Bidens hawaiensis
GTAAACACTGTTAGGGGTTTTGTTATTCGGCTAGAAACTATAACAATTGATATAACAACTACCTTGTATTGTAACGAATTGACGGAGAACCATGGTTGGCCGGAGTCGGAATAAAACGAACCACTTATAGGTTACAGAGAGTATATTAGATGGAGATGAAGGTGCGAGCGAGTATAGATGAACGAGTTGGTTCTATTTATAGTGTTAATTGGGTCGTTTAAGGTTAAATGATCGTTAATGATTTCTTGGTTATTTTTCGGCCGTTAATGACTTTTATTCGAGTGTAATTACATGCTATTACGAGTTATTATTGTTTTTCGTTATAGTCTAACGAATTTACAAGCATTCAATTGTGTTTTAAAATGAGTTTGAATGCGTTTTGGGTGTTGCCGGAGCCGGTTCGGTCACCGGAGAACTGTGGCCGGAAAAACGTGGGGCTAGGTGAGGGCTGGGGTTTATATTATTATTATTATATTTTAAATATATTTTCACATTAAGCCCTTGAAGTTTCAAACAATCTTTAAAACAGGAAATTAAATACATAATTACCATTCGAACCTCGAACTTTTGAATTTTTATATATTTGTGTAAGGCCCCGTTACCGGTACCTCACATTTGGACATTGGATTTACTCATCAACATTGTTCTAATCATCAGAGTTAATAAAAAACATTTGCGGAATATAAAATTTTAATAATACATTTCATAACAATTCAAAGCTTGTCTTAAACAAACAACTTGTCTTTCAAAATAAACAAAATTAAACATAATCTGATAAACGTCTCGAGTCTTCCGATGCCAGTCTCTTATTCGCTTGCCACGTGTACCCCTCAAGCTAGCTGCCTCATTCTACTTACCTGCGTGCATACTAAAAGTCAGCTACGCTGTGTGAGTTATAGTTAATCACATAACATACATTACATACATACTTGCATACTTTCATATTTTAAATTCTAATTTACTTTATTCTATTATGCCTCGGATATTATTAGCATCCAGACACTTTTTCTGCCTCGGATATTATTAGGGTCCGGTCCCATTTCTGCCTTGAGTATTATTAGGGCTCAGTCCCTTTCTGCCTCGAGATTTAGAAGGGCTCGGTCCCTTTTCTACCACGGATATTAGTAGGGTCCGTTCCCTTTCTACCTTGTTATCTCTTACATTCATTCATAACATACATACATATCATTCATATATCATACATAGCATTATACTTGATAGTACGTGCAATATCCGAAGATCATTCACGTACCGACAAGAAATCATTCTTACCTTTCACATAATCACATAAGGCATGCACTTATCACTTAGGATAAATGCATTAACAATCACATCGAGTATCCACACAACCCCAAAAACATAACAAGGAAGCGGGGCTAGAAACTCACTTGGATCCTAAACCTTCCTCCGTTAACAATTCCTCTCTTTTTTGAGCCCGACTAACAGTTAACATATATATGTGTTAATTTTTACTGACTAAGATAGCTAATCACGTTAGTGAATTAAGTTAAATAAGTTAACGAGGTTAACTAAGCTTACTTGATAAACTGGCTCATCACTTAAGTCTCATTGATCTAGTGGGGTCTCCTTATTTAATGAAGATTGTTAAATTAACTTAATCGAGCTAACGGGGTTAGCTAAGTTAAGTAGATAACGAATCTGTTAATTAGATTCATCCAACCTTCTGTCCAAGTTAATCGTAGTTAACTAGATTTAACAAGATGATTATTAAACCCTAATTATTTATTATTTATATTTTGTTTTTATAATTCTAACAGGGTTAACTATCCCTTTTAAATTTACAAAACTATAGCGGGTTTAGTTATGAAACTTAACGAAATTGACAAGGTCGGCTAGTTCGGTTTATTTTGCATTGGATCAACTTAGTTAGAATGGATTAGGCCCACAAGTAATTAGATTATATCAAGTCCAACAATCAGGCCCAATCCTTCTTAACCATTAGTTGGGCTTGTGGTATAGGGCTCATCTGTTTCTGGGTTCGCCATCTGGGTCGCTGTGTTCGGGTCCGGGTTTAGGGATTACACTGTAAGCGAGTTATATTGTAAACGATTCCTATGGTAATCGATTGTCCAAAATGGATCCAAGTATAATGTAACTGATCCCTTGTAAGTGAATCTGTTCAGCAATAAGGTTCGATGTAATCGAGTTTTCAAGGTGCAAGCGATATGTATGGGTAATCGACCATATTGTATGCGAGTGTTCAAAAGCGCTTGAGTGGTTCATGTATGCGACTTATCATTGTAAGCGAATATGGTTATAATCGGCTATAGTGCAATGTAATCAAGTTCTGTGTATGCGAACCAATGTAATCGACTTCCATTTTGAGCGAGTATCATTGTAAGCAGACACGAATGTAATAGAGATTGGGGTGATCGATTCACCGTAAGCGACCCTATATGTTGTAATTAACGGCCAATGCAAGTGATTTGGGACACTTGTAATTGAGCTCTAAAGTAATCGATGTCTATTGTATGCGACCTTAATGCAATTGATTTAGCAGCTGTAGGCAATCCCTTACTGTAACCGAGTCTTCAATGCAATTGATTACAATGTAATCAATCTAGCATTGTAATACTTGTAACTGATTGAGCCTTGTAATCGGCTGTAATGTAAGCGATTGACCAACGTATGCAGACCAGGTACTGTAATCGGCTGCTCATTGTAATCGAACAAGGTGTAATTGAGTTTGTATCTGTAATCGACAATGTCAATGAGCTGAGCGCTGGTCTGCACCAAATGGGTCACAGGTTCCTTGTTGGTACATGCTTTGGGCTGGTAGGTTTTGGACAACCCATGGCTACTGGTTGGGTCACCCACTAAGCATTTATACTACTACTACTACTGCTACTACTACTACTGCTACTACTACTACTGCTACTACTACTACTGCTACTACTACTACTACTGCTACTACTGCTACTACTGCTACTACTACTACTACTATTTAACAAACAAATCTTTAATATACTATTATCCCAATCCCGCAAACGCTCTAATATTTCATTATAGTCCGGTGCTGGGCTGTAACGCTCTCCCCCTCATGCTCGTTCGTATTTGACCCGTGAGAATGTAAAGTTTGAACCTTTAGGGCTAAAAAATGTTTAGGCTAAAGTTAGGGGTTTTCTTAACACAAGCCGCGTGTAGATGTGGGTTTGTTAAGTTCGTTTTGACATCAAGTTTGTAACTTTATGTTTTGTTTATACCCAATCTATTCTCGTTTTAAGTTTCAAGGCAAACGTTTATTAAAAATGTAAACTTTAATATCAAAAACATACCTTTATGAGTTCGTTTGGTCTTGTTTGGCATGGTTATGATCTTTAGATCTTGTATTTATCTTGTGTATTGAAGATCTATTGATGTTCAACTTTCTATTGATCTCGTTCTTTCATTTCCTCTCTCGACGTTTGTATATGGTAATGGAGGTGTGTGTGTGTTCTTGAGTGTGTGTAGAGATTTTTGAAAGATGGAATGAAAGTTAGGGTTTCAGAATGGTTTAAGGGGGTATTTATATCCCTTAAAACCCATAGACCTAAGGCCCATTACCCTTTAATCCATCTTAATTAATCCAAGTCTATGCTCCTTTCTTTTATAAATTATTAACCAAATGTTTAACACACGGCAACTTAACAAAACCTTCTTTATTTAATATTAGAATATTTAGGATGTTACAATTTGTAAATGAGTTAATATGTTTTTGGATTATTTTCACATTATACCCGGCTAGTTTGGAGCTCGATTAAATAAAGACTTTAATAATCGTACAAAATCGATGATAATATATTACTGATAAACAAAAAATAAGAATAAATTGAAACGACAAAATGTGTCGGTTTGACAAATATAAATACCAAAAACTTAACATGCATGGAACAAAAGTCGGGATATACACACACACAAACACACACACGCAATGGAAATATATAAATTTAAATATAACAAAACCGAAATTTTAAAATGGGTCAGATTTTCGGTTTGAAAAGTAATGAATGCTACAAATATAATATGGTTATTTATTTTAGGATATGTCATATCAACGAATTGAGAGGCTGGCCTGATGGCCAACTGATGTTTGTTAAAGCTTTGAATCGGCCTGGGGCGCGGGTTCGAATCCCCCATGCCCGGGTTTGTTATTGTATTTATTTATTTTTGCCTTTAAATACTATAAAAACTATAATTAATAATAACTAGTATTTAGGGCCCGTGCTTCGCAACGGGATTGTTAAACCGGACAATAAAAAATATGTAAAAACATTAAACAATGAATGCACGTGAATTCAGTCGGTGTCGGGTTACAGAATTAGAGCTAAACTTGTCAATGATAAAATACATAAAGTATCATATGTAGAACCAAAAACCCGGCACGCTAAAGCTGCAAGCTGAAGCGATTTCAATTGGTATCAGTGGTACATGCACTAATTCGTAAACATATATTGATAAGCAAAAAAACTATGTTTTAAGTGTGCGGTATCAAACATCGAAACACTGATAAAACCACATGTGACGACGTGATATTAATAATCATAAAAAAGTTTCAGTCATTTAAAGACGAATTATAAAAAATATGAAAGTAAACTCCTAGACAATCATTTAAGCCATAAATAAAATATGTAAAAACGACACTCATCCAAATTGAAAGGTTCAAAAATATAGTTTTAAAATATTATAATTAGTTAAAAAAATAAAGTAAAATAAACGAAACAAAAACCATTTGATAGTGCAAAAGGAATATAAAAATAACAAGAACAAATACTAATAAACTAAATGTTGAGTAATAAAAAAATAAATGACATTAGTGGTTGTGGTTGTGCTCTTGTACAGAAAATTGAATAGGATTGTGAGAACTAAATCTCCCTTTTAATATATATAATAATAATATTAAAATTAATAATCAAGCTAATGATATTTTAATTACATTTTTTTTCTTAAAACCCTAGCGATCCCAAACCCGTTATGTCTTATTTATATACTCGTTAGATTGTATATATGATGTAAGAGAAATCTGCAATTTGCCTCCCTGGTTTATATCGTCGCTGGATGGGTTAACCCCTGAAAAAGATTTTGCGAACTTTGGCCCCTATGTTTCTCCGGCGGGTTCTTCTGACTCCTGCCGTCAGTTGACTGTTAATGTAGAAGGGTAATTTCGTCATTGAACTATTTATCCCCCCTGATTCAATAAAACCACCGATTTAGGGCTATTTTCTCCATAAACCCAAATATCGGCCAACCGTTCGAACATTGAACCCCTACTTTTTCCGATCACCGTTAAAATCGCACTTCACCTGCACACATCGCAATGCCGACCTCGTATTCTAATAGGCCGGACAGTGAGTATTGTGACCCGTACGACTTATATGGTAAGGTGTTACTGTTTGTTCAAACTTTTTGTTTATTTTCTTGTATGTTGTTAACGGGTTGAATGAACGGTTGTTATAGGTGAAAATTATTCACATGCGTTCACCATAAAACTTTTCCATGGAGGGTATTTCGCTACCGAGGGACAGCGAAGATACGAAGGGGGGGGAAGATCACATACGTCTAGGGCTGTTCATGCACCGAACCGAACCGAACGTGGGCATCCTCATACTTGGTTTGGTTTGAAAGCGAGCCTAACCGAGAGGATTGAATTTAAAGAAACGAGCGAAATCTTTATTCTTAAACTTGGTATGGTTTAGAAACCGGGCGGCTTGGTTCGGTTTGGTTATTGCTTGATTTCGTACAAAGTTTCCAATTTTAAATTTCTTAAACTTCAAAATATCATTAATTCAAGACTTTCAACTCTAAATTGTCTATACTTTCACCATTAAAATGTATAAAACTCATAGTTAACAACAAAACATATATAAAACGAGTAGCTATGGTTTAAATTTGAACTTTGAATTTAACACAAACGAGGGAAATTTTAAAAACTTTAAAAAATAGTATACTTTTATACATTTACATAAAGTTTTATATATAAAACTAGTAAATAAAAAATAATTCGAGCAAAACAAACCAAACCAAACCGAGCGAGGCTTTCCTCGTGCTTGGATTGCTTTTAAACCGAACCGAGCTGAACGACTCACTTCCAAACCGAGCCGAAATCAAACGAGCATTTTTTGAGTAAAATTCGAGCGAACGACGAACGAGCGGCGAGCGACGAGCAGTTTGGACAGCCCTACTTACGTCGATGAAGTTCAAGTTTCTGAATTTTGTAAAAGTTTGTTGGTTGGAATACTCTGTAAGTTACAATATGGTTGTGGTACAGCTTGTTGTTTTCATTACAAACATCCGCGTGTCAGTTTGGATTTGGGTTTAAAGCCATTGATTGAAGATTATCATTTTCAAGATGTTTGTGATATGGTTAGAGGTAGTGATGGTATAGGTAGTCACATTGTTGAGATTTTTACAGAACATGGCAGGACTAGTGGTGCTGAAATTGTGGTATATAATTCTGGATTTGTACCTGGTAGTAAAAGTGTCCATGAAGTGTGTGCTGAAAGTGTCCATGAAGTGTGTACTGAAAGTGTCCATGAAGTAGGTGGTGAAAGTGTTGATGAAGAGAGTGCTGAAAATAGTTCTAGGGAGGAAGATGATGACAGTTATGATAGTGATCGATCAGATGAAAGTGATCCTGAGTATACGGCTGCCTTTCAAACACCCTTGGAGGATGTAGAAGTTGACATGAGGTTGTATAAAGCTATTGTGGATTTTTATGTGGTAGAAGCAGTAGGTGATCATATTAGTGATGATGATGGTTTAAATCCTTGCATTGATACCTATGAGAGCTCTGATGATGAGGGCTTGAGTGTTTTGAATAGTCAGCTAAGAAAGTTCAAGGGGAAGGAAAGGAATAATGATGATGAGTGTCCAATTTTTGTTGGTCAGTTAATACCATTAAAGGAAACATTGAATGAGATGGTTAAGAGTTATGCTCTTCATGGCAGAAGAGATTTTTATATCAAGAAGAATGATCCTTTAAGGTTTAGGGTGATTTGTTTGGGGACCAATCCTAATTTGGTTGCTGGTGAGGGGCCAAATGTGTCAAGTCAGGAAAGTTGAAGGTAAGAAAAAGGGATATGAAACCCTTGGACGATGCACATCTCAAGAAAATCTGTTGAGGATAATTGGTGTGTGAAGGCCATTCCTAAAAAATACGAGTGTCTCAGAAGTAGAACAATTGGTCTGCACACAATGTCTACTATTGCCAAAGAGATTGAGGTTGAGCTACAAACCACCCCCAACTTATCTGCCAAGGAATTAAAGGCCAAATACCAGCATATGCATCAAGTACAACTTTATGAATCCAAGATGCGAAGAGCTAAAACAATAGCCTTGCAAAGGAAGGATGGTGACCACACCAAACAATACACCCACCTCAGATCCTATATTGATGAGCTTCTTAAAGCAAACCCAGGTAGTACCATTAAATTAAATGTTGAACCATGTGCTAACCCTAACCTTAAAACATGGAAATTTAGAAGGATATATGTGTGTTATGCTGCTTTGGTTAAAGGATTTAAATTGCTTGGTAGAGAACTTCTTGGGTTGGATGGTTGTTTTATGAAAGGGAAATACCCCGGACAGATTTTGACTGCTGTCGGGACGGATGGTAACAATTGCTTGTATCCTGTTGCCTTTGCAATAGCGGAAGCCGAATGCACAGACTCATGGAAATGGTTCTTAGATCTCCTTGGAGATGATCTTGACTTGCCTCATCATGCCAATTTTACTTTCATAAGTGACCGACAAAAGGTATGTACACTTAGCATATATTTGAAATAGGCTAACTCATGTACACTAATTATGGTGATTTGACTGTTATAGGGACTTATTCAATCAGTTGAGAGTGTTTTCCCTAGGCCTGAGCATCGGTTTTTTTGTAGACACATCCATGAGAACTTGAGGCAAACCTGGATGGGAGATTTGTATAAAGGCTTGTTTTATAGGGCAGCATTAGCCACTTCTGTTCCCTACTTCAACATGGCAATGGAGGAGATTAAGAAAACAAATCTTGATATGTTTCTCTGGCTTAGTGAGATCCCGGCAGCAAGATGGTCAAGATCACATTTTTCAGGAAGGGCAAAAAGTGATATGTTGCTGAACAACCTTTGTGAATCTTTCAACAGGCAACTTGTTGGAGCAAGAGACAAGCCGATCATTACATGCTTGGAGTATATTAGAGAGTATATGACTATGAGGATTGTGAATGTGAAGAAGATGCAAGCCACTGCAAGGGCCCATTAACACCGCAAGCAACATAAGCATAGGATGAAGTCCAAACAGAAGCAAGCAAATTGACGGTTATGATGGTTGATGAAGTGACTTACCAGGTATGAATATTTGCCTGACTATGATATTACAACCAATCTTTTGTTAATATGCAAATATGTTCATAGGTTAAAAGTCTGAGAAGCCAATGTGTGGTGAATGTGGAGGATAGGACTTGCACATGCAGGAGATGAGACTTAACAGGTATGCCATGCAAACATGCTGTGGCAGCCCTATATGACATGATAGAAAACAACATGCCTGTCGGTCCATTGGAGAAGTGGGTTGATGAAGCTTACTGGTTAGACACTTGGAAGAAGGTGTATAATCACCAAATCAGGCCCATACCAGGCCCTGATATGTGGGCACCCTCAAAATACCCAACAATAATAACTCCACCTAAACATCATACTTATATTAGCAGACCGAAGAAGAGCATGAAGAAGGAACTAGGTGAGAAGAAGAAATTGGCAGCTAGCAAGGAGAGGAAGATGAAGATTGAAGAGGTTCAGGAAGTGTTTTCTGCATGAGGAAGACTTACCAGGTTGGGCCATGAAAAAAGTTGTGGAAGATGTAGAGGTTACAGACACAACATCAGAACTTGCAGGGCACCAAGTCAACCATAATGATGTTAACAAGGTGTGTTTGAGTAAGATTGATGGTGTGTGTTTGAGACAATTTAAGAATTTTGTTTGAACTTGTTGGTACCATGTGTGTGTTATCATGGTTTGTGTTTGAAACAATTTAAGACTTGCAGAATGTGTGTTTGATTTGGGATATGATGGTTTGTATGCTATTTTGATAGTTTGTGTTTAAAGCTTTTAAAACTAGTAGCATGTAGGCAAATCATGCAAACATTACAATAGATTTAATCATGTCAAATTAAAGTACAATTCAAATGCAAACAATACTAGAAACCATGTAACATCCCAAAATTTCCAAAATAATATTAATTGTATTACTTAATAATAGAGGGAAAGTTTACTCGGGTTATCGGGAAATAAATAAATAGAGTAGGAGTTGGTATGGGTCGGGCTAGTGTTGGGTAATGGATATGGGTTATGGACTTGGGTTATGAAAGAAGGAAGGAGAGTCCATGGGCTTAAGCCCATGATCCCTAAATATAAATACCATTAATCACCATTTAATCCTCATTCTCACATATTCCATACACCACCAAAACACACACAACACCATCTTATAACCCGAACCAAGATCCGAAGGCGAAAACCCGAGCTTGTTGGTGCTGGAACGTCGTGACGGACCAAAACAACATCAAGGCTTACCGGGTTCGTAGTTCGACTCGTTCAAGGTACGTTTATAGTTAGAAATCGTTCGTATAGGTTCGGTTTGATTTGGGAAATCATAGATCTGTGTTAGTTTGTTATAAACGAACCTAAAACAACAAATATAACTGGAATTGATTAGCATTTGATAGGTTAATTGTTAACCTAAAAGAACCCGTAACCTATATGCCTAAATCTCACCCCTTAAACATCGATGTTAGGCCGATTTGATGGTTGGGGTTTGTAGGCGCTGGTCAGAGGATTACGTGGATACCTAAATCGAGTTATTTGGTTAAGAAACGAAGATGATTAAGGACGAACAGTAGCTGCAGCCGACAACTTCGCCTGCAAGCTAAGTTCGCTTGATGAACTTCGCCTGCAAGCTAAGTTCGCCTGATGACAACTTCGCCTAAAAGCTAAGTTCGCCTGATGACAACTTCGCCTAAAAGCTAAGTTCGCCTAAGGGTTAACTTCGCCTAAAGCTAAGTTCGCCTAAGGTTTAACTTCGCCTAAAGCTAAGTTCGCCTAAGGTTTAACTTCGCCTAAAGCTAAGTTCGCCTAAGGTTTAACTTCGCCTAAAGCTAAGTTCGCCTAAGGTTTAACTTCGCCTAAAGTCGAGTTCGATTAGAAAATAAATTATAAACGATAAGTAAAAGTAAGCTAATACTAGGCCACCAGATTAGATCAGGCGAGTATTGATACGTGTAACTTATACAGTCAGCCGAGCTCAGTTAAAGAAGGGATTTACAACTATCGGAGGAAGAGGCAGAGTTCAGGTGAGTTTCTAGCCCCAATTATGTGTTATGTTTTCGGGGCTGTGTGCATACTCGATATGTTTGTTAATACGCTTATCCTAAGAGATAAGTGTATGCCTTATGTGAATGATGTGATATGTATGAATGATGGCTTGACGGTACGTGAACGATCTTCGGATATTGCACGTACTGTCAGGTTGTAACGCTAAGTATAAGGTAAGTATGATATGTATGCTTATGTGTATGAATGTGATAAAGTTAATAAAAGAATGAAAGGATGGTTGTATGGTTACGAAGAGGGTACCGGGCCCTAATAATACTCGAGGTATGATGTATGGTTGTATGGTAACGAAGAGGGAATCGAACCCTACTAATATTCGAGAACTAGGGAACCGAACCCTACTAATATTCGAGGAAAGAGGGACCAGACCCTTATAATATCTGTGATGTTAGGGACCAGACCCTTATAATATCTGTGATGTTAGGGACCAGACCCTTATAATATCTGTGATGTTAGGGACCAGACTCTTATAATATCTGTGATGTTAGGGACCAGACCCTTATAATATCTGTGATGTTAGGGACTAGACCCTTATAATATCTGTGATGTTAGGGACCAGACCATTATAATATCTGTGAGGTTATAGGGCGAAAGGCTCTTTAAAACGTATGATTATGTACGTAAAGAAAGTATGAAGGTAAGAATGAAAGTGTATGCAATTATGTGTGTATGAAAGAAAGTTAAGAGGTTAAGTATGAAATGTAAGAAGGTATTGTATGATTATGTGATTAACTAGAACTCACTCAGCGTAGCTGACTTTTAGTATGCACGCAGGTGAGTAGGATGAGGCAGCTCGCTTGAGGAGACACGTGGCACCAAATAAGAGGCTGGCATCGGAAGACTCAAGACGTTTAAGTTTAATGTTTCGTTTATTTTGAAAGACAAAATGATGTTTTAAGACAAGACGTGTTTTGTTATGAAATGTTTTATGAAAGCTTTTATATTCCGTGAATGTTTTAATTAACTCTGATATTTAGAAATGCGTTTATGAGTAAATCCAACACGAAAGTAGGGCTACCGGTAACGGGGCCTTACAAGTTGGTATCAGAGCATAAGTTCGAGAGATTTAAGCATCCTACATGCTTAGACTCGAACAGAGAATGAGATTTAAAATGAGAAAGAAAGAAGATGCCAGTTCAAGATAGCCATGTGTCACTCAAGCAAGCTCAGTAAAGGTAAAGTGTATGGTAAATGGTGTATGTTAATGTTGGCTTATTTGCTAAATGAAGAATGAGTGCAGGTTAGGGATAGTATTAATTGATCTTAACTGATTAACTGTTTAAGAGTATAAACAAGCACAAGTGAAATCATGAAGGGAAGTATGTAGAACCTGAGGAGTAACGCAAATAGTTAATTACACTTGATCAACGTCATTAACTACTTACCTTACGAATCACGTGCTAAATAATTCCTAGAGTGATAACATTTGTGTTTCCTTAGAGATAAGATAGATGACTGTTACAAAAGAGGCGGACACGAGAAGAATCTGAGGCAGAGCGATATACGAAAACAACATGACTCCAACTGCAAAAAGTAATTAAGAAGTCACGCTTGGAGCTTGTAGTCAGATATGCTAAGAGAGTTGCCAAATTGTCACAAAAGCATCAAAGGAAGCCCTTGGAAAGACGAGACGAGACTTGAGACATCGAGAGCCTCATGGACAAGCTACCTTAAATAGCTAAAACACATGACCACCATTCGATGGCTGCAAAGTCGGGAGTAAGAAGGATAACTCAGAAAGCAAAGGCGATTCAATAAAGTGTGTAAATATAAGAAGTTTTCCTTTTATAAGGAGTAAGTTAGATTTCGGGGACGAAACCTCTTTAAGGAGGGAAGACTTGTAACATCCCGAAATTTCCAAAATAATATTAATTGTATTACTTAATAATAGAGGGAAAGTTTACTCGGGTTATCGGGAAATAAATAAATAGAGTAGGAGTTGGTATGGGTCGGGCTAGTGTTGGGTAATGGATATGGGTTATGGACTTGGGTTATGAAAGAAGGAAGGAGAGTCCATGGGCTTAACCCCATGATCCCTAAATATAAATACCATTAATCACCATTTAATCCTCATTCTCACATATTCCATACACCACCAAAACACACACAACACCATCTTATAACCCGAACCAAGATCCGAAGGAGAAAACCCGAGCTTGTTGGTGCTGGAACGTCGTGACGGCCAAAACAACATCAAGGCTTAACCGGGTTCATAGTTCGACTCGTTCAAGGTACGTTTATAGTTAGAAATCGTTCGTATAGGTTCGGTTTGATTTGGGAAATCATAGATCTGTGTTAGTTTGTTATAAACGAACCTAAAACAACAAATATTACTGGAATTGATTAGCATTTGATAGGTTAATTGTTAACCTAAAAGAACCCGTAACCTATATGCCTAAATCGCACCCCTTAAACATCGATGTTAGGCCGATTTGATGGTTGGGGTTTGTAGGCGCTGGTCAGAGGATTACGTGGATACCTAAATCGAGTTATTTGGTTAAGAAACGAAGATGATTAAGGACGAACAGTAGCTGCAGCCGACAACTTCGCCTGCAAGCTAAGTTCGCTTGATGAACTTCGCCTGCAAGCTAAGTTCGCCTGATGACAACTTCGCCTAAAAGCTAAGTTCGCCTAAGGGTTAACTTCGCCTAAAGCTAAGTTCGCCTAAGGGTTAACTTCGCCTAAAGCTAAGTTCGCCTAAGGTTTAACTTCGCCTAAAGCTAAGTTCGCCTAAGGTTTAACTTCGCCTGAAGCTAAGTTCGCCTAAGGTTTAACTTCGCCTAAAGTCGAGTTCGATTAGAAAATAAATTATAAACGATAAGTAAAAGTAAGCTAATACTAGGCCACCAGATTAGATCAGGCGAGTATTGATACGTGTAACTTATACAGTCAGCCGAGCTCAGTTAAAGAAGGGATTTACAACTATCGGAGGAAGAGGCAGAGTTCAGGTGAGTTTCTAGCCCCAATTATGTGTTATGTTTTCGGGGCTGTGTGCATACTCGATATGTTTGTTAATACGCTTATCCTAAGAGATAAGTGTATGCCTTATGTGAATGATGTGATATGTATGAATGATGGCTTGACGGTACGTGAACGATCTTCGGATATTGCACGTACTGTCAGGTTGTAACGCTAAGTATAAGGTAAGTATGATATGTATGCTTATGTGTATGAATGTGATAAAGTTAATAAAAGAATGAAAGGATGGTTGTATGGTTACGAAGAGGGTACCGGGCCCTAATAATACTCGAGGTATGATGTATGGTTGTATGGTAACGAAGAGGGAATCGAACCCTACTAATATTCGAGAACTAGGGAACCGAACCCTACTAATATTCGAGGAAAGAGGGACCAGACCCTTATAATATCTGTGATGTTAGGGACCAGACCCTTATAATATCTGTGATGTTAGGGACCAGACCCTTATAATATCTGTGATGTTAGGGACCATACCCTTATAATATCTGTGATGTTAGGGACAAGACCCTTATAATATCTGTGAGGTTATAGGGCGAAAGGCTCTTTAAAACGTATGATTATGTATGTAAAGAAAGTATGAAGGTAAGAATGAAAGTGTATGCAATTATGTGTGTATGAAAGAAAGTTAAGAGGTTAAGTATGAAATGTAAGAAGGTATTGTATGATTATGTGATTAACTAGAACTCACTCAGCGTAGCTGACTTTTAGTATGCACGCAGGTGAGTAGGATGAGGCAGCTCGCTTGAGGAGACACGTGGCACCAAATAAGAGGCTGGCATCGGAAGACTCAAGACGTTTAAGTTTAATGTTTCGTTTATTTTGAAAGACAAAATGATGTTTTAAGACAAGACGTGTTTTGTTATGAAATGTTTTATGAAAGCTTTTATATTCCGCGAATGTTTTAATTAACTCTGATATTTAGAACTGCGTTTATGAGTAAATCCAAGACGAAAGTAGGGCTACCGGTAACGGTGTGACATTCGCGATAAAACGAGGTACACTATATTCATTACGTAACAAGTAAACGATAAATCGGTTAATTCGTAGTGCTTAAACGAGTAACCGACCGATACTAATTATGACCCGTATACATACTGAGGGGTCATATACGAGTTATATATATGTTATAGAGGCTAACATATTGATATTTAGGCCCCAGTACGTTTAAAACTCTTTAAACGAAAAAGGTTTCGTTTATCGATACGCTATAAGCTTAAACGCAATCGTTAATATCAAAACGAGCATTGTAGCATCCGTTAAGCCGAAAAAGATTTATAAAACACTTATATGACATGTTCTAAGCAATCCGTGAAAATATTTTGGAATTTTACAACGAGTCAGTACGTTTTTCTTATTTTACAAAAATAAGCTGAAAAACACTCGTTTTCGCGCTGGTTTTCGCACTCGAACTAGTTTTCTTGCGAAAAACCGAACCCGAACTAAATTTTGGACCGAATTTTACGTGTGGCACGAAAACCGAGGCACCATTGGGCCAAAAAGAGGCCCAATGGGCCCTTACATACTTGCGGTCGCAAAAGGGGACAGCCCACCCCTTCTAGTATCTTATATATATATAAATATTAAGAAGATATTTTTAGAGAAAAATTTCCAGAACTTAGCAGACCTATTCTTCTTCATCAAGTTTCATCAAAAACCTAAGGTAATTAGTGATTTTTCTTTGAGTTTTAACCATGATTAACATAGTTTAACCATGAAAAATTAATCCTTGATTAGTTTTAAACATGTTTAACCATCCAAAAACCCTAAAAATCAAGTAAAACCATGTTTTGATGTTAAACATGTTTACAAACCAGGAACATATACTTTTTTGGTCAAAAACGCGGATTAGAACATGAATACAACGTTTTTACGGTTAGAAAGTTCGGTTTGAACCCAAAACCGAAACCCTAATTAACAAGGCTGTTACATGGATGATTTATGCTTGGTTTGATGTTATATGATATGTAGATATACTGAGTTTGCAACCCGAGACCCGGAGAGTCGTTTAAGCTAGCAAAATTCATCGAAAACCGACAAGGTAAACCTGTAACACTCGTTTAGGGGCTGTTTAGTATTAGGTTGTGACGTGCTTATTTTTAGCTTGTGAAAACTTGCAGGAACATTAGGGATCATATAAATGAGTCCCTGTTCAAATTTGGTAATTTTTCGATAAACGGAGAATATTTGGTGAATTTATTTCCGTTTATGAGCGTTTATTTGGGAAAAATAGCTAAACATAATGAAAAATTATGAAACTTGGTTTTGGAGTTTAATATGTGATGGTAAGATCACTGGTAAAGTTTGGGAATCATTGGAAATGCCTAAGTATGGTTTGTGCAATCATGGTTTAACCGAATTTTAACAGCCGAAAAACGCACAAAAAGGCATTTTGTCAAAAGAGTTAGGTTCTGGAGATTTTGCAGGGGCTATGTAATAACATTGAGGCCATTTCTAAAAATTATCGGATTTTTCGGAGGTCGTTTGATATAAACGGGCCATTTATTACACGATTATAACCTATTAAATGAATTTTTATAAATAAATAATTAATCATAAAATTTCTGAAAATATTTTTATAAAATTCTCCATGTCTTAATGTATTTTTACAAAAATTTACATAATTTATATATAAGTACATATTTAGTTATGATTAATCAAAGATTTAAATTATAATTGTTTTAACGAAACCGGCAGCTTGGTGTTTAACGGACTGACTGGTATGTCATGTCAAAAGTGGTCAAATATCATATTTTTGAATGATATTGATAAAAACGAACTTTTTACGAAAATTCCGGACAATTCGGGTGGATTGTGCGCGTTTTGTATAATCAAAACCGTGTGAAAACGGAAACGAACCCTGCGATCAAACCAGACACCGAAACCTTAAAATTCTTTCATAAATCAAATCATTTTATCAATCAATATATTTACTTAAGTTTATGTGATCTTACCTAATCCCGAAACGTATAAACGATCAACTGGGCTAAGCTCGGGAAACGGTGAAACTGAGCCAAATCCAGTTTTAAACATTTCATAGTATACAACGTCACAATCTAAGACTATGGTCATGTTATGGGCCTAACAGCTATACCCAGATTATCTATACAGCCCGACTTAGCTTGAACACTGTACTAGTATTAACGATACGATACCGTTTATAGGAATCAGGCTATAATCGAGGCATCTGACTTATTGATACGTAATTTCCGTGCGAACTACGATAAGGTGAGTTTCACGACCCCCACTTTCTAAACTGTTTTACGAACTTTTGGGATGAAAAGCATGTTTACATATACTGATATACTTGAAAACGTGTGATGATGTGGATTATCTAAGTACTAACACTTGACAAGTCCCCACAAACACAAGTGATTAACTTCGTGCCGGTGACGTGTGGATAGTACTATCGGTTTGACAAACCCAACTGACAGAGCCGGAGGGGTATGCCGGAACCTATGTAAACCCAGTTGCACATTGTCATTATATTTTTACATACTGCTATGTGGTGTTAGACATAGTACATACCTGGGGCAAAGTGGCTGTTAAATGCCAACGGGAGTGCATGGGCAGTGGAGGCCATGTGTTTTAGCTCGTTTCGGTTTCACTTGTAGCTTAGTATAATACATCATACACATACATATATACATACACACTGTAAACTTTACGAACTCGTGTACTGATTTCATTGATACTCGTGAAACTTGAAACTCACCAACTAGACGTAGTTGACCCGTTTTAACATGCTTTTCAGGTAAAGCAAAAGTGGAATGATTTGCTTACATGCTTGGTGTTAGAAAGAAAGTTGAATAGCTGTGAATAGACGCTGATATAATACTGAATAAGAAGCTCGTAAACCGGTTATGTGTTTTTCACCTAGTTTGTAAACATAGTACCTACCAATGTAATATGATGTAATTTAGCTGTTGAATTTTCTTTATAAACAATGTGGTTGATACCAGTGTTATCTGTTACATTCCCGTATTACGCTTCCGCAACTACCTAGTCGGGGTGTGACAGAAGTTGGTATCAGAGCCATTGGTTATAAAGAATTAGGATGTCCCTTAGGATACCCTAAGATAACCGTAGGCTCGATTAACTCTGGGAATAAAATAATATTAAATAATATACACGAATGATTCTCGTGATGAACGCGAATGGACAAGTGGGTTATTATGGTCCGGAACGTAATAACAGACTTGCTTGTACGAGGAAATTCGAGAAGAAGTCGATAAACAATCGAATAGGTAAAAACAGCAACATACGTGTATAAAATATAATAATAAATAAATATTTGTGTATATAAACGATTATTTGTGCTTATGTGTATAAATACCTGCATGTATTTTACTATGATTAATATAGAAGGATATTATTCTTATCACTAACCATTGTGCAGGAATATGTCAAGATCTACTGATCGTTTACCTAATACCCTACCAACAGGGTCTGAGGAGGAGGAGGAGGATCCGGAAGAGGAAACTGAGGAGGAATCAGAGGAAATGGAAGAAGGTGCAGATGCGGTAATTCCTCACGAGGTACCCTCAGATCAACCCGACTTATCGGGTTACCGTTGTGACACCTACCCCCCTAGGGAATCCCCTAGGAATGTTGCAGGACAGGGAGCTACTAGTGTTTATCATTCACCTGTTAGAGCACCCAGATCCCCTACTCCACCTGTACAGCATACACCAGTACCCCCACCCACTATTAGAAACCGTCAGACCGCTCGCATTTCAGTGCGTCCACCTGAGCACACCTCTCCCCCACCTCGATCTACGTACCATAGGGGAGAAACATCACGTGTCCAGGTCACTGAGATACCTATTCCTACTTGGGGTTTACCCGCCCCGGTACCCGAGCCACCTCGTCATTCTGATTCAGCATGGTTTGGTTTAGCAACTGATCAGCTTTTAGAACAATCACATTCCATAAATAACCTAAACCAGCATAGACATGATATGCAAGATCACATGAGGTATATGCAGCAAGAAATCAGAATTGTGCAAAGATCCAGTGCTCACAGCCACGGGCGTCAGGATCGGGCAATGACACTGCTAGGAGTATGTTTAGCGGTTAATGTGGCCCTAGTGGCTGCTGTTGTTTGGTTGTGGCTCCATGTTGCAAAGAATGGATAGGACATAGTAGTCTAGCCTTATGTATATAGTCTTTTGATATCCCAAGCAGCATTTTGTTACAGCGTGTTGGGCTGACTTGGGAGTTGTTTGTGGTTTAGTACTATTTCAAGCACTGGCCCTTATCGGGTTAACTCTACATGTCACTTAGTGACAAATTTTGATACGCATATACAAGCGCTGGCCTATACCAGGTTAAGCCTATGCGCTAATTTTGGATGCATATGTACAGTAATGATTATAATTAATACAAACGTGTTTTCTTTGGCATAGTTATGTGTTGTGAAATTGTAATATTGTAAAGTTGTGTTGATTATAGTGAAACGATATTGATTATTATATAATTGATTATTTTATAGAATGGCCCCGAAGAAAGCAAACCCTTTGTCCGAGGCGGAAGTGGCCGCAATGATTGCTCGTCAACTACAAGCAGTGATACCAACAATTGTAGCACAAGTCACTGCAGGCATACGTGCTAACAATACTGTTAATCAACCTACGAGCACCACCACGGCCACTGTTAATACACCTCCGCCGGACACTAATGTAGCCCCGGGTGTTACTACCCCGGTGAATACTGATAATGTCATAAATAATAATAACACTCTCCCAACTATGAATGTCACTGGGAACCCAGAACCTGTTGTGCACCCTGATAATATCCCGAACCCTGTACCGGTTGTTAACACAACTAATAATGATAATACTCGGACCAATACCGATAATAACAATAATAATAACCGAGAACCCCCGCGTCAGGAGTACTCATACAAACAATTTACATCATGTAAACCGGTTGATTTTAAGGGTATTGAAGGACCTAGCGGGCTGGTCAAATGGATAGAAAAGACCGAATCAGTAATTAATATCAGTGAGTGTCCACCGAACCGCGTGGTCAAATTTGCTACCAGTATGTTTCTAGACCAAGCGCTGATGTGGTGGAACACGGTAGTCCAAATAAGGGGACAAGATGCTATTAATCGTATGTCATGGACTGAATTAAAAACCCTCATGCTAGAGCATTTTTGTCCTAAAAGTGAGATTCAGAGGTTGGAACACGAGTTATGGAATCTAGAAATGAAAGGAGCGGACCATGTGGGATACACGAATCATTTTAACGAACTGTTCCGCTTAGTTCCATGGTTAGTTACACCGGAAGCGAAGCGAATTGAACGTTATATCTGGGGACTGACCCCTGCTGTGAGAAGTATAGTGAATTCAGTTGCCCACCCGACATTAGAAAGTGCTGTATCTCAAACGGGTGTCGTTACTTTTGATCTGATGAGAAGTGGAGTGATAAGGATGCCAGGTGAAACAACAAGTTTAAAACGAACTGATTATGGGACAAGAATGCAAGGAAACCCTCAAAATAAGCGGGCTCGTCCGAATACCCGAAGTTATGCCATGACCAGTTCTAATGTAAAACAAGAGACCTATAAAGGGACGTTACCGAAGTGCAGAAGATGTAACTTTCATCATGTGGGTGATTGCAAACCGATCATTTGTCAAAAGTGTGGAAGAACGGGACACTATGCCCCCAACTGTAGAACCCCCACCAACACTGTTAACCGTCCACCGCAATCAACTCAACTACCTCGACCTCAACCAACCCGCCCACAACTCAACAAACAAACCCCACCTACCACGAACCTCCGTGCCTGCTATGAATGTGGCAGTACGGAACACTTTCGGAGATACTGCCCCAATTTGAACCCGGGTACAGTGAGAAGGCAGAACCAAGCACAAGCATCAACCTCCAATGCAGCTAGGGGACGCGCGTTTGTATTAGGACCGGGTGAAGCGCGTCATGATCCGAATGTGGTGACAGGTACATTCTTAGTTTTGGGTCAGTATGCTTCAGTTTTGTTTGATACGGGCGCCGATAGAAGTTTCGTATCTGTTAATTTCTTACCTTTAGAAAATATGCCGGTTAGTGAACTAACAAAACCATATACTATAGAACTCGCTAACGGTAAGTCTATACTTGTTAACCGAATAGTCCGAGACTGTTCCCTTATCCTAAACGACCACCCATTCCTTATTGATTTACTTCTAGTGGAATTGGGAAGTTTCGATGTTATAGTCGGTATGGACTGGCTATCTAAGTATAAAGCTGAAATTGTCTGTAAGGATAAGACCGTTAGGATACTTCTTTCGAATGATGAAGCTATGATTGTTCAAGGTGAGAAATCTGATACGGTACTGCCTCTCATATCTCAACTTAAGGCATTGAGATATTTACGCCAAGGTTGTACTTTATACTTGGCGAGTGTAACAGTTAAGGAACCTGAGGAAAAACGAATGGAAGACATCCCAGTGGTACACGAGTATTCAGATGTATTCCCCGATGAGTTGCCTGGTTTACCACCGACCCGACAGGTTGAATTCCGTATTGACTTGATACCGGGAGCAGCACCCATTGCTAAGGCACCTTATCGACTTGCACCTTCTGAAATGCAAGAACTGTCCAACCAGTTACAAGAATTACTGGACAGGGGTTTTATTCGCCCTAGTTACTCACCGTGGGGAGCACCAGTGTTATTTGTAAAGAAGAAAGATGGGAGTTTTCGAATGTGTATTGATTACCGGGAATTGAATAAAGTGACTATAAAGAATAGATACCCCTTACCTCGAATCGATGACTTGTTTGATCAGCTCCAAGGTGCGAAGTATTTTTCAAAAATTGATCTTAGATCTGGTTATCATCAAGTAAGAATTCAGGAAGAAGACGTACCAAAAACAGCTTTCCGAACTCGGTATGGTCACTATGAATTTTTGGTTATGCCGTTTGGGTTGACAAATGCACCCGCAGTGTTTATGGACCTCATGAACCGAGTTTGCAAACCTTACCTTGACAAGTTTGTGATAGTGTTTATCGATGACATTTTGATATATTCGAGAAGTAAGGAGGAACACGAACAACATTTGCGGGAAATCTTAAAATTATTGAGGCAAGAGAAGTTATACGCAAAGTTGTCCAAATGTGAGTTTTGGCTACAAGAAGTGCAGTTTTTGGGACACATTGTGAACCATCAAGGGATCCAAGTAGACCCAAGTAAAATTGAGGCCATTAAAAATTGGCAAGTGCCTAAGTCACCAAGAGAAATTCGTCAATTCTTAGGACTAGCCGGGTATTATAGAAGATTCATTGAAAACTTTTCAAGTATTGCACAACCTCTAACCCTCCTAACTCGAAAAGATCGAGCATATGAATGGGGAGAAGAACAAGAAATGGCCTTCCAAACGTTAAAACAGAAGTTATGTGAGGCTCCAATATTAAGCCTTCCAGATGGAACTGATGAATTGGTGGTATATTGTGACGCATCTCGTAAAGGTTTAGGATGCGTACTGATGCAAAGAAAGAAAGTAATAGCATATGCTTCCCGACAATTAAAAGTACATGAAAAGAATTATACGACCCATGATTTGGAATTGGGAGCAGTTATCTTTGCATTGAAGATTTGGAGACATTACTTGTATGGCACTAAATGTACTATCTATACTGATCACAAAAGCCTACAACACATATTCGATCAGAAAGAGCTAAACATGAGACAAAGGAGATGGGTAGAACTGTTAAATGATTATGATTGTGAGATTAAATACCATCCGGGTAAGGCCAACGTAGTAGCCGATGCTTTAAGCCGAAAAGACAGAATCGAACCATTAAGGGTACGAGCACTCGGAATGATTGTTCAAAGTAGCCTAACCGAACAAGTTCGCGTTGCACAAGATGAGGCCTTGAAGGCAGATCAGCTAGAAAAAGAAGAACTACATGGAAATGAAAGGAATTTTGAGAAGAAAATTGATGAAGTATATTATTACAAAAACCGGGTCTGGATTCCAACACTTCATAAACTCCGAAAGCTGATTCTTGATGAAGCACACAAATCCAAATATTCTATTCATCCAGGTACTGATAAGATGTATAAGGATGTTAAAGAATTTTACTGGTGGCCTGGTATGAAAAAGGATATAGCCGTGTATGTAAGTAAATGTGCAACATGTGCAAGGGTAAAGGCGGAATATCAAAAACCTTCGGGAATGTTACAACAACCCGAAATCCCACAATGGAAATGGGAACAAATTACCATGGACTTTGTGACACACCTTCCTAAAACCTCTCGAGGACACAACGCAATTTGGGTAATTGTGGACCGGTTAACCAAATCCGCACACTTTATTCCCATCCGTAACAACTACACCACCGAAAAAACTCGCTCAAATTTACATCGATGAAATAGTATCTCGACACGGAGTACCTCTTTCGATTATTTCCGATCGAGACAGTCACTTTACTTCACATTTCTGGCAAGCAGTACAAGAAGCCTTGGGAACCCGAATCGACCTAAGTACGGCTTACCATCCCCAAACTGATGGTCAATCCGAACGAACCATCCAAACCTTAGAAGATTTACTTCGTGCTTGTGTACTGGACTTCAAAGGGAATTGGGATCAACACCTCCCGCTCATTGAATTCTCTTACAATAACAGTTATCACAGTAGTATACAAGCAGCACCTTATGAAGCTCTATACGGGCGAAAATGTAGATCACCACTATGTTGGACAGAAGTGGGTGATACTCAAATTTCAAGATCCGATTTAATTCAGGAAACCACCGATAAGATTCACCAGGTTAAACAAAAATTGAAAGCTGCCCGTGACCGACAAAAGAGTTATGCCGATGTTCGCAGAAAACCGTTATCTTTTGAAATAGGTGATAAGGTATTTTTAAAAGTATCGCCATGGAAGGGTGTTATAAGATTTGGAAAGACTGGTAAACTAGCCCCGAGATACATCGGACCTTTTGAGATTGTCGCAAAAATTGGTCCCGTAGCTTACCGATTAAAACTACCCTTAGAACTGAGCACTATTCATGACGTGTTTCATGTATCGAATCTGAAAAAGTGTTTGACTGATGAAACGACAATAGTACCACTGGAAGATGTTCAGATCAACGAAAAGCTCAACTTCGTAGAGGAACCGGTAGAAATTGTAGACGGGAAAACCAAACAGTTACGACACAACAAAATTTCATTGGTAAAAGTTCGGTGGAATTCAAAACAAGGACCCGAATATACTTGGGAACGAAAGAACGAATTCCGAAAGAAATACCCACACCTGTTCCCTAAAAAGAAAACCGATAACACATTAAATTTCGAGGACGAAATTTCTTAACGGGGGGAGAATGTGACATTCGCGATAAAACGAGGTACACTATATTCATTACGTAACAAGTAAACGATAAATCGGTTAATTCGTAGTGCTTAAACGAGTAACCGACCGATACTAATTATGACCCGTATACATACTGAGGGGTCATATACGAGTTATATATATGTTATAGAGGCTAACATATTGATATTTAGGCCCCAGTACGTTTAAAACTCTTTAAACGAAAAAGGTTTCGTTTATCGATACGCTATAAGCTTAAACGCAATCGTTAATATCAAAACGAGCATTGTAGCATCCGTTAAGCCGAAAAAGATTTATAAAACACTTATATGACATGTTCTAAGCAATCCGTGAAAATATTTTGGAATTTTACAACGAGTCAGTACGTTTTTCTTATTTTACAAAAATAAGCTGAAAAACACTCGTTTTCGCGCTGGTATTCGCACTCGAACTAGTTTTCTTGCGAAAAACCAAACCCGAACTAAATTTTGGACCGAATTTTACGTGTGGCACGAAAACCGAGGCACCATTGGGCCAAAAAGAGGCCCAATGGGCCCTTACATACTTGCGGTCGCAAAAGGGGACAGCCCACCCCTTCTAGTATCTTATATATATATAAATATTAAGAAGATATTTTTAGAGAAAAATTTCCAGAACTTAGCAGACCTATTCTTCTTCATCAAGTTTCATCAAAAACCTAAGGTAATTAGTGATTTTTCTTTGAGTTTTAACCATGATTAACATAGTTTAACCATGAAAAATTAATCCTTGATTAGTTTTAAACATGTTTAACCATCCAAAAACCCTAAAAATCAAGTAAAACCATGTTTTGATGTTAAACATGTTTACAAACCAGGAACATATACTTTTTTGGTCAAAAACGCGGATTAGAACATGAATACAACGTTTTTACGGTTAGAAAGTTCGGTTTGAACCCAAAACCGAAACCCTAATTAACAAGGCTGTTACATGGATGATTTATGCTTGGTTTGATGTTATATGATATGTAGATATACTGAGTTTGCAACCCGAGACCCGGAGAGTCGTTTAAGCTAGCAAAATTCATCGAAAACCGACAAGGTAAACCTGTAACACTCGTTTAGGGGCTGTTTAGTATTAGGTTGTGACGTGCTTATTTTTAGCTTGTGAAAACTTGCAGGAACATTAGGGATCATATAAATGAGTCCCTGTTCAAATTTGGTAATTTTTCGATAAACGGAGAATATTTGGTGAATTTATTTCCGTTTATGAGCGTTTATTTGGGAAAAATAGCTAAACATAATGAAAAATTATGAAACTTGGTTTTGGAGTTTAATATGTGATGGTAACATCACTGGTAAAGTTTGGGAATCATTGGAAATGCCTAAGTATGGTTTGTGCAATCATGGTTTAACCGAATTTTAACAGCCGAAAAACGCACAAAAAGGCATTTTGTCAAAAGAGTTAGGTTCTGGAGATTTTGCAGGGGCTATGTAATAACATTGAGGCCATTTCTAAAAATTATCGGATTTTTCGGAGGTCGTTTGATATAAACGGGCCATTTATTACACGATTATAACCTATTAAATGAATTTTTATAAATAAATAATTAATCATAAAATTTCTGAAAATATTTTTATAAAATTCTCCATGTCTTAATGTATTTTTACAAAAATTTACATAATTTATATATAAGTACATATTTAGTTATGATTAATCAAAGATTTAAATTATAATTGTTTTAACGAAACCGGCAGCTTGGTGTTTAACGGACTGACTGGTATGTCATGTCAAAAGTGGTCAAATATCATATTTTTGAATGATATTGATAAAAACGAACTTTTTACGAAAATTCCGGACAATTCGGGTGGATTGTGCGCGTTTTGTATAATCAAAACCGTGTGAAAACGGAAACGAACCCTGCGATCAAACCAGACACCGAAACCTTAAAATTCTTTCATAAATCAAATCATTTTATCAATCAATATATTTACTTAAGTTTATGTGATCTTACCTAATCCCGAAACGTATAAACGATCAACTGGGCTAAGCTCGGGAAACGGTGAAACTGAGCCAAATCCAGTTTTAAACATTTCATAGTATACAACGTCACAATCTAAGACTATGGTCATGTTCTGGGCCTAACAGCTATACCCAGATTATCTATACAGCCCGACTTAGCTTGAACACTGTACTAGTATTAACGATACGATACCGTTTATAGGAATCAGGCTATAAACGAGGCATCTGACTTATTGATACGTAATTTCCGTGCGAACTACGATAAGGTGAGTTTCACGACCCCCACTTTCTAAACTGTTTTACGAACTTTTGGGATGAAAAGCATGTTTACATATACTGATATACTTGAAAACGTGTGATGATGTGGATTATCTAAGTACTAACACTTGACAAGTCCCCACAAACACAAGTGATTAACTTCGTGCCGGTGACGTGTGGATAGTACTATCGGTTTGACAAACCCAACTGACAGAGCCGGAGGGGTATGCCGGAACCTATGTAAACCCAGTTGCACATTGTCATTATATTTTTACATACTGCTATGTGGTGTTAGACATAGTACATACCTGGGGCAAAGTGGCTGTTAAATGCCAACGGGAGTGCATGGGCAGTGGAGGCCATGTGTTTTAGCTCGTTTCGGTTTCACTTGTAGCTTAGTATAATACATCATACACATACATATATACATACACACTGTAAACTTTACGAACTCGTGTACTGATTTCATTGATACTCGTGAAACTTGAAACTCACCAACTAGACGTAGTTGACCCGTTTTAACATGCTTTTCAGGTAAAGCAAAAGTGGAATGATTTGCTTACATGCTTGGTGTTAGAAAGAAAGTTGAATAGCTGTGAATAGACGCTGATATAATACTGAATAAGAAGCTCGTAAACCGGTTATGTGTTTTTCACCTAGTTTGTAAACATAGTACCTACCAATGTAATATGATGTAATTTAGCTGTTGAATTTTCTTTATAAACAATGTGGTTGATACCAGTGTTATCTGTTACATTCCCGTATTACGCTTCCGCAACTACCTAGTCGGGGTGTGACAGAAGTTGGTATCAGAGCCATTGGTTATAAAGAATTAGGATGTCCCTTAGGATACCCTAAGATAACCGTAGGCTCGATTAACTCTGGGAATAAAATAATATTAAATAATATACACGAATGATTCTCGTGATGAACGCGAATGGACAAGTGGGTTATTATGGTCCGGAACGTAATAACAGACTTGCTTGTACGAGGAAATTCGAGAAGAAGTCGATAAACAATCGAATAGGTAAAAACAGCAACATACGTGTATAAAATATAATAATAAATAAATATTTGTGTATATAAACGATTATTTGTGCTTATGTGTATAAATACCTGCATGTATTTTACTATGATTAATATAGAAGGATATTATTCTTATCACTAACCATTGTGCAGGAATATGTCAAGATCTACTGATCGTTTACCTAATACCCTACCAACAGGGTCTGAGGAGGAGGAGGAGGATCCGGAAGAGGAAACTGAGGAGGAATCAGAGGAAATGGAGTCAGAAGAACCCGCCGGAGAAACATAGGGGCCCAAAGTTTGCAAAATATTTTTCAGGGGTTAAACCATCCAACGACGATATAACCCAGGGAGGCAAATTGCAAATTTCTCTAAATTTAATTATAGGCAAAAATATTTGGAAATCTTCGTGGAACTAACCAACTCGTTTAAATCTTTTTCTCGCTAAGATCTATGTTATAGGGTGAGTAATTCACATCCCTTTTTCCTTTTTTGCTTTTGGGTAGCATGTGTACCGCTATTTAAAATTTTTAGTTTAAACGATTCCTCAACCACAATTCATATTAATGCGTTTACGTGTAATTGCTCGTTAATTGTTATATGTTTATTTGTCATGGTGTTTATTTATTGTTATGGTGAACCTCATCCTCATCCTCATTGGTATGATCATACACCCATCTTAGTAGCTTGACTTAGTGTCATGATGAACGAATTTTATTTGTTATTATTTCAATTAATTGTTGTAGTTATCGCATCTGCGTTGAATTGTTATTTAATATTATATATACGTTGAAAAGTTGTGTTTTGCTCATCAATCGTTGTGTTGACAATATATATATATATATACACATATATATCTTTACGTATATTGCAGGTACGTATATCAGATGAAAGAAGTTGAAGCAAGTAGATTTGATACCTTTAGGATATCAGCGAACGTTTATCTTGATATTTATTTGTTTTAATTTATGGCTTATTTGGATAATGTTTATTTAAATTTGTGATGTACTTGATTATTTTGAAATTTAATAATTAGTTATTCTCACTATATCATTAATAGTGTCTTACGAGCTACTGTGCAATAAGTTACGTCTCGGCATTCCACCGTAAGTCGGGATGTGATAGATGGTTAGAAAAACGACCTAGTAGCATGCTTAGGATTCCATACATGCTTATGTGCTACCCTAATTATTTTATTTTTTATATTTGATTGCCTTAGCTTGTTAACTAGCTATTTGAATTTCTAATAATTGATCTACATACACTCACACAACTCCGAGGTTATCCTTAACCTCAAAAACATTTTTTTAAAATCTTTAGATATCATTTTTTTCGGGGGAAAATTCCTTAAGAATTCCCTCGATTTTTTCTCTTCTTCCTTAAAGTATTGTAAGGCCCCGTTACCGGTGCTCTACTTTGGACGTTGGATTTGCTCATAAACACAGTTCTAAATATCGTAGTTAATTAAAACTTTCGTGGAATAATATAAAACATCAACCATTCGTTACAAATATCCATAATTTGTCTTTTAAAACATAACATAAAACATAATATTCAAAACATCATGACGATCTTCAGATGCCAGCCTCTTCAATCCCGCCATGTGTCCATCTCAAACCAGCTGTCTCAATCTGTTAACCTGCGTGCATACTAAAAGTCAGCTACGCTGAGTGAGTTCTAGTTAATCACATAACTTACTTTCCATTCACATATACGTGCCCGAAGGTACGCATTACATACTTAACCCATCCATCATTCATCATACACAATCATAACTAACCTTACGTTATAAAGAGCATTCACCCTACATACCTCAGATATTATTAGGGTCCGGTACCCTCCATCCTCGGATATTATTAGGGTCCGGTACCCTTCATCCTCGGATATTACTAGGGTCCGGTACCCTTCATCCTCGGATATTATTAGGGTCCGGTACCCTTTCTTCCATACCTTTATAACATACTTTTCTATATACATAATCGTAAGTTTCATACAGAAATCATTCATTCTTCATCATACAACATACATATAACATCAACCTTTTCCTGGCAGTACATGCAATTCCAAAGATCGTTCATGTACCGTCAAGATATCATTCATACATTTCACGTAATACATATATGACATACAATTATCACTTAGGATAAGTGTATTGACTAATCACATCGAGTATGCACACAACTCCGAAAATATAACAAGGAATGGGGCTAGAAACTCACCTGAATGCGGTTACGTTCACCGTTTATAGTTATTCCTTTCTTGAGCTGTGCACGACTAACTGTATAACAATTACACGTATCAATTAACTATTACTATCTATATCGTGTTTCTAGTTTATTCATAACCCACAACGAACGGGGGTCCGGGGCAGCGCCCCTGGCAGCGGGGTCTAGGGGCGGCAGCCCCTAGCAGGTCCAAGGGGCAGAGCCCCTAGCTGGGGTCGATTAAAATTTTAATTAACCGTCGTAACACATTTTCCATTACAATTTTGAATCATTTAGTAAATTCGCTAACTCAAAAGTTCAAGGGCTTAATTGTAATTAATTAATTCTTTATCTAAGTCCAAGGACTTTTCTATCATTTCATTAAACTTCTAGTTCGTCCAATTCCTTTAACGAATGGGGTTCATAACGAATGAACCCATTCGTTACTTTATAACGAATCAGACCTTATTCGCTTGGTCTGGTTAACGAATTGAACCTTATGACGAATTGAACTCTCATAACGAACCAGTCCTCATAACGAACTAGACCCTTTTTAACGAACTGATCATCATAACGAATTGGACTCTTTATAACGAGCTGGCATTATAACGAACCACTTAGCGAATGAGACTTAGTTCGTTATTCCTCCCTTAACGAATCAATCACACGAATTACCTGCTAATTCGTTACGCTCGCTGACGAACTAGGGTTAGGTCAGAATGTCAGGGAACATTCCCTGACATCCTTACCTCGTATTAACTTTTCCGGCCCCGCCGCCGGAAAAACACGAACACGTCGAAGAAATGAGTTTTAGCTCTTTTTTCACCGTTTTTCGTCCCGTTCGATCCAAATCTGAGTTAGGGTGACCCCTAAGCTCATCATAGGTTCGGTTTATACCCGATTCCACCCAGATCTCATGACTTAAACGGGATTAACGGTGTCGGCTCGTCGTTTCGTGACTATATCTAACGGGTTAAGCTCATACAATATTAAAATATCATTACCTCGGGTCGGTGCTCTGATTCTTTCTTGGTTTCGGCTAGAGAAGGAGAGAACTAGAGAGAGATCTTAAGTGTGTGTTTTGGTGGTGTATGGAATATGTGAGAATGAGGATTAAATGGAGATTAAGGGTTTATATATTTATGGATCATGGGCTTAAGCCCATGGTCTTTCCTTCTTTCTTTCCTAACCCAAGTCCATAACCCATATTCATTTACCTAACACTAGCCCAACTCGTATTCTATTTATCTAAACCGATAACGACCCACTATAAAATAACGAAATTTATTTTATTTATATAACCAAAAGTAGGATGTTACAAGTCTTCCCTCCTTAAAGAGGTTTCGTCCCCGAAACCTAACTATTACATTAACAAATTCGGGTAAAACTTGCGCATCTCATCCTCAGCTTCCCAAGTAGAATCTGACCTTTGCGATGCTTCCATATCAGTTTCACTAAAGGTATAACCTTGTGACGAAGTTGTTTCTCCTTTCGGTAAACTATCTCGATCGGTTGCTCAATTCAGTTCAACTGTTCATCAACCTCAATGTCCATTAATGGCACATGAGACGTGTCATCAGCTAGGCATTTCCTTAGGTGAGAAACATGGAAGGTTGAATGAATTTCTTCTAACTCTTCTGGCAAATCCAGCTTATAAGCCACTTCGCCTACACGATCTATAATCTTAAACGGTCCAATGTACCTTGGACTCAACTTTCCCCTCTTCCTGAAACGAATGATTCCCTTCCAAGGCAAGACCTTGAGCATCACATTGTCACCAACGTTAAACTCAATCGGTCGTCGCCGCTTATCAGCATACGACTTCTGTCTGTCTTGAGCAGCTTTCATTCTTGCCTTGATCTAATCGAACTTTGCAGAGGTTTCTTGCACAACTTCTAGGCTTCCCATCTCTTTCTGACCAATCTCTCCCCAACACACCGGGGTCCTACATCGTCTACCGTAGAGCATCTCAAATGGTGGCATACCAATACTTGAATGGTAGCTGTTGTTATAGGAGAACTCTGCTAGATGCAGATGATCATCCCAACTTCCTCCAAAGTCTAAAACACAAGCACGTAGCATATCCTCAAGGGTTTGGATCGTCCTTTCAGACTGTCCATCGGTTTGAGGATGATACGCCGTACTGATGTTCAATCTCGTTCCCATAGCTTCATGGAACTTCTTCCAAAACCTCGAAGTGAATCGAGTATCTCTATCAGACACGATCGATAACGGCACTCCATGCTTGGCCACAACCTCTTTTATGAACAAATTTGCAACGTTTCTGACGAGATGGCCTCTCGTATGGGCAGAAAATGAGCACTTTTGGTCAAACGGTCCACTATCACCCAGATGGTATCATGATGCTTAGCCGTACGAGGTAGCTTGGTTATGAAATCCATGGTGATGCGTTCCCATTTCTATTCTGGTATCTCTAGAGGATGCATCTTTCCATAAGGTTTCTGGTGCTCTGCCTTGACTTGCAAGCAAGTTAGGCACTTACTGACATAATCTACTACATCATTCTTCATGCCTGGCCACCAGTAATATCTTCTCAAATCTTGGTACATCTTCGTAGTTCCTGGATGAATCGAATACCTTGACTTATGAGCTTCATCTAAGATTCAACCTCTGAGATCTCCATGGCGTGGTATCCACATACGGTCAAACCTAGTCTTAACACCATGAGTGTTATCCATCAACTCGTATTTCTGACCGAAAATCCTTTCTTTCTTCTCTAGCCCTTCATCTACTAACACTTCAGACTGTACTTTGATGATTTCATCAAACAGACTTGAATTCATAATCAACTCGTATGACTTCACTGTTGCAATGACTTCCTCGTTCTTATGACTTAGCGTGTCGGCGACTACATTAGCTTTACCAGGATAGTATTTAATGTCACAGTCGTAATCCTTTATCAATTCTAACCACCTCCTCTGCCTCATGTTCAGCTCTTTCTGCTCGAAGAAGTAGTTTAAACTCTTATGATCCGTATAAATAGTACACTTAGTACCATACAAGTAATGCCTCCATATCTTTAAGGCATGCACTACTCCTGCTAGCTCTAAATCATGCGTCGGATAAGTACTCTCATGGACTTACAACTGTCTAGACGCGTAAGCTATCACCTTTCCTCGTTGCATCAACACGCAACTTAACCCACGATGCGAAGCATTAGTACAAACAACCAAATCCTCGTCCCCATCGGCTAATGCAAGGATTGGAGCTTGCGTGAGTCTCTTCTTTAACTCCTGAAAAGCTTCTTCTTGAAACTTACCCCAACTGAATACTATCGACTTTCAGGTCATATCGGTCAACGGCGCGGCTATCTTGGAGAAACCTTCGATGAATCTCCTATAGTAGCCAGCTAACCCTAGGAAGCTTCGTATATCAGTCAGATTCTGTGGAGTCTTCCAATTCTTTATTGCCTCAATCTTAGCTGGGTCCACGGAAATCCCTTCAGGATTAATTACGTGACCTAGAAATTTCACTTCCCGCAACCAAAACGCGCATTTCGAAAACTTGGCATACAACTTCTCTTTCTTCAGAGTCTCCAATACCTCTCTCAGATGCTCAGCATGATCGGACTCGCTCTTGGAATAGATCAATATATCATCGATAAAGACGATTACCGACTTATCCAGCATTGGCCAACACACCCTATTCATCATGTCCATAAATGCTGCGGGAGCATTCATCAGACCGAATGACATAACGAGGAACTCGTAGTGTCCATAACGCGTCCTAAACGCTGTTTTAGGGATGTCTGCCTCTTTCACTTTCAGCTGATGATAGCCTGATTTGAGATCTATTCGTGAGAACCAACTTGAACCTTGCAGTTGGTCAAACAGATCATCAATCCTTGGCAAAGGATATCTATTCTTTACCGTAAGCTTATTCAACTCGCGATAGTCTATGCACATTCTCATACTTCCATCCTTCTTCTTCACGAATAACACTGGTGCGCCCCATGGGGAAACGCTTGGTCTAATAAAACCCTTGTCGAGGGGTTCTTGCAGTTGGGACATCAATTCTTTCATCTCGGACGGTGCTAGAACGTAAGGCGCTTTCGCGACGGGTTGGGCTCCTGGTACTAAATTTATCTGAAATTCTATCTCTCGCTCCGGTGGCAACCCCTGAAGATCCTCAGGGAATACTTCTGGGTAGTTACACACGATAGGAACATCTTTCATCTCTTTCATCTCGGCCGTAGCGTTGACAACATACGCCAGGTAGGCACCGCACCCTCGCCTTAACAAACCCTCGGCTTTAATCATCGAAATGACATTAAGCCCAGAACTTTCCTTATCACCATAAACCGTCACCGCACTACCATCCAAGGATTTTAACCTTATTATCCTACTCTTACACACTATCTGAGCTTCGTACTCAGACAACCAATCCATTCCCAAAACCACATCGAACCTTCCTAAGGTCATGACGTACAAAGTAACAGGGAACTCATGTCCCTCTAACTCTATCTTACCGCTTTTAACCATTCTCATTATCTTAACCGAAGCGTCACTAGCGGTTTCTACTATAAAAGTTTCAGACACTCGGCAACATTTCATTTTAGCTAATTTACTAAACGGTGTAGCTACAAAACTTCTATTCGCACCCGAAATTAAATAATACTGAAGCAGAAAAACCGTTTACTAAAAACGTACCAGTCACATAATCCAGAATCTGCTTAGCCTATTCCTGGGTCAACATGTAGGCTCTAGTCCTTGGCCTAGTTTGGTTGGCATCTTTCTTTCCACTACCTCCAGCTCCACCATCGGTACACTCCCTTGCCATATGACCCGTCTTACCACACTTGTAGCATGCGGTTTTTACATCACACTCATTAGCATAGTGCCCCACATTCCCACACTTATAACAGGCATTTGTTCCAAGTCTACACTCCCCACCATGAGCCTTTACACATTTGTAACATACGTCCGAACCAGTACCCCACTTGCACTCGCCACTGTGCACCTTCCCACACGTCTTGCACGTCTTCCTCTCCCACACCTTCTGCTTCTTGTCCTTAGAGTTCCATAACTGAGTACCCGGTCGCTTGACAGGAGCGACCCATTTCTTATCCTTCTTCTCTTCCCCTACCCAACATCGTCCACAGCCAGGTCCTCATAAACCATCTCTGCGAGTTCGACGGCAGAGTCAAAAGTAGCAGGTTTATTCGCCCTGACTAGCATGCGAACTTTCTGTGGAAATCCCCTCACATAGCACTTGATTCTCTTAGCCTCGGTGCTAACCATATCGGGTACCAACCTAGACATTCGGTTGAACTCCGTGGTGTACTCACGATGGGTCATTGCCCCAGCTTTCAAGTTCAGGAACTCATCTCCGCCCTCTCAATCTCGGCGTCAGCACAAAATTTCTTCATAACCAGTTCTTTCAGATCCTCCCACCTCATAGCCTTGATTTCCTCTCGACTCCTTCTCTGCTCAATCGATTCCTACTATTACATCGTCTCATCTTCAAACGATTGGGTGGCATAACCGACAGCTTGATCGGGACGACACTCGCTAATGCGGATAATTTATCCATGGTGGTTATCCATTGAAGGGTAGCGATTGCGTCTCCCAAACCAGACAGCTTCGGCGGGTCACAACCCTTGAAGGACTTATAGTTGCAACCACCTCGGCCCCTCTTCCTACCATCAACCTTCACAGATCTAACCTCACTCGAGGCCTCCCTCTCTCCTTCATCATCTTTCCTTTCACCTCCTCCCGCCCCTTCAGCGGTTCATTCACGGCCTCCAGCATACCTTTCAGGATTCATGTTCTTCACAGCAGTGGCTACAGCTTGAACAATAGCTGCTTGGGTTAAGGGATCAAGTTGGACTCCTTCGTTGTTCTCAGGGTTTCTTCCAGCTGCGCTTCCTTCAGCTCCGGTGTTGGAAGCTGTTTCTACCGAAGGTTGTTGGTCACGACGAGGCCTGCCACAACGTCCAGTGCGGCCTCCTGCCCCCAATAACTGCCCTAGATCCAGCCATCGTATTCTGGAAAGGAAAACACAAACGTCATCACTCAAGGAACTATTTAGTACAAGGATAGTAAGGCTAACAGGTAATAACAGTGGCCAGCTGTGATTAGCTAATCACGTTACTCTCCGTGTCCTATACACTTCCCTTCATGAGTCTATTTGCGATGGTTCTACTCTTAAACAGTTAATCAATCAAACAATCAGGAAAACCTATCCCTACTTACACATATCCTTTCTTTAGCAGTTAAGCTAACATTAGCATACATATCTAATCATACACTTTACCGTTACTGAGCTTGCTTGAGTGACACATGGCTATCTCGAATTGGCATCTTCTTTCATTTCTTACTTTAATCCCATTCTTCGTTTGAGTCTAAGCATATAGGATGCTTAAATCTCTCGAACTTTTCACTAATACCAACTTGTAAGGCCCTGTTACCGGTGCTCTACTTTGGACGTTGGATTTACTCATAAACGCAGTTCTAAATATCAGAGTTAATTAAAACTTTCACGGAATAATATAAAACATCAACCATTCGTTACAAATATCCATAGTTTGTCTTTTAAAACATAACATAAAACATAATATTCAAAACATCATGACGATCTTCAGATGCCAGCCTCTTCAATCCCGCCATGTGTCCATCTCAAACCAACTGTCTCAATTTGTTAACCTGCGTGCATACTAAAAGTCAGCTACGCTGAGTGAGTTCAAGTTAATCACATAACTTACTTTTCATACACATATACGTGCCCGAAGGTACGCATTACATACTTAACCTGTCCATCATTCATCGTACACAATCATAACTAACATTACGTTATAAAGAGCATTCGCCCTACATACCTCGGATATTATTAGGGTCCGGTACCCTCCATCCTCGGATATTATTAGGGTCCGGTACCCTTCATCCTCGGATATTACTAAGGTCCGGTACCCTTCATCCTCGGATATTATTAGGGTCCGGTACCCTTTCTTCCATACCTTTATAACACACTTTTCAATATACATAATCGTAAGTTTCATACATACATCATTCATTCTTCATCATACAACATACATATAACATCAACCTTTTCCTGGCAGTACATGCAATTCCGAAGATCGTTCATGTACCGTCAAGAAATCATTCATACATTTCACGTAATATATATATGGCATATACTTATCACTTAGGATAAGTGTATTGACTAATCACATCGAGTATGCACACAGCCCCGAAAACATAACAAGGAATGGTGCTAGAAACACACCTGAATGCGGTTACGTTCACCGTTTACAGTTATTCCCTTCTTGAGCTGTGCACGACTAACTGTATAACAATTACACGTATCAATTAACTATCACTATCTATATCGCGTTTCTAATTTATTTATAACTCACAACGAACGGGGGTCCGGGGGCAGCGCCCCTGGCAGCGGGGTCTAGGGGCGGCAGCCCCTAGCAGGTCCAAGGGGCAGAGCCCCTGGCTGGGGTCGAGCTGCCAGGTCAGCTTGGAAAAATTTTATTTCCATTTACCCTCGTAACACATTTTCAATTACAATTTTGAATCATTTAGTTAATTCGCTAACTCAAAAGTTCAATGGCTTAATTGTAATTAATTCATTCTTTATCTAAGTCCAGGGACTATTCTGTCATTTCATTAAACTTCTAGTTCGTCCAAGTCCTTTAACGAATGGGGTTCATAACGAATGAACCCATTCATTACTTTATATCGAATCAGACCTTATTCGCTTGGTCTGGTTAACGAATTGAACCTTATGACGAATTGAACTCTCATAACGAACCAATCCTCATAACGAACTAGACCCTTTTTAACGAACTGGTCATCATAATGAATTGGAATTTTTATAACGAGCTGGCATTATAACGAACCGCTTAGCGAATGAGACTTAGTTCGTTATTCCTCCCTTAACGAATCAATCACACGAATCACTTCCTAATTCGTTACGCTCGCTGACGAACTAGGGTTAGGTTAGAATGTCAGGGAACATTCCCTGACATCCTTACCTCGTATTAAATTTTCCGGCGCCGCCATTTTGGAGCCGCCGGAAAAACGCGAACAGGTCAAAAAAACGAGTTTTAGCTCGTTTTTCACCGTTTTTCGTCCCGTTCGATCCAGATCTGAGCTAGGGTGACCCCTAAGCTCATCATAGGTTCGGTTTATACTCGATTCCTCCCGGACCTCGTGACTTAAACGGTTTAACGGTGTCGGCTCTTCATTTCGTGGCTATAGCTAACGGGTTAAGCTCATACAATATTAAACTATCATTACCTCGGGTCGGTGCTTGGATTCTTTCTTGGTTTCGGCTAGAGAAGGAGAGAACTAGAGAGAGATCTTAAGTGTGTGTTTTGGTGGTGTATGAAATATGTGGGAATGAGGATTAAATGGAGATTAAGTTTTTATATATTTATGGATCATGGGCTTAATCCCATGGTCTTTCCTTCTTTCTTTCCTAACCCAAGTCCATAACCCATATTCATTTACCCATCACTAGCCCAACTCGTATTCTATTTATCTAAACCGATAACGACCCACTATAAAATAACGAAATTTATTTTATCATTATAACCAAAAGTAGGATGTTACAAGTCTTCCCTCCTTAAAGAGGTTTCGTCCCCGAAACCTAACTATTACATATGAAAGGGAAATACCCCGGATAGATTTTGACTGTTATCGGTACGGATGGTAACAATTGCTTGTATCCTGTTGCTTTTGCAATATTGGAAGCCGAATGCACAGACTCATGGAAATGGTTTTTAGATCTCCTTGGAGATGATCTTGACTTGCCTCATCATGCCAGTTTTACTTTCATAAGTTAACGACAAAAGGTATGTACACTTAGCATATATTTGAAATAGGCTAACTCATGTACACTAACTATGGTGATTTGACTGTTATAGGGACTTATTCAATCAGTTGAGAGTGTTTTCCCTAGGCCTAAGCATCGGTTTTGTTATAGATACATCCATGAGAACTTGAGGCAAACCTGGAGGGGAGATTTGTATAAAGGCTTGTTTTATAGGGCAACATTAGCCACTTCTGTCCCCTACTTCAACATGGCAATGGAGGAGATTAAGAAAACAAATCTTGATATGTTTCTCTGGCTTAGTGAGATCCCGAAAGCAAGATGGTCAAGATCACATATTTTAGGAAGGGAAAAAAGTGATATGTTGCTGAACAACCTTTGTGAATCTTTCAACAAGCAACTTGTTGGAGCAAGAGACAAGCCGATCATTACATGCTTGGAGTATATTAGAGAGTATATGACTATGAGGATTGTGAATGTGAAGAAGATGCAAGCCATTGCAAGGGGCCCATTAACACCGCAAGCAACAAAAGCATAGGATGAAATCCAAAAAGAAGCAAGCAAATTGACGGTTATGATGGTTGATGAAGTGACTTACCAGGTATGAATATTTGCCTGACTATGATATTACAACCAATCTTTTGTTAATATGCAAATATGTTCATAGGTTAAAAGTCTGAGAAGCCAATGTGTGGTGAATGTGGAGGATAGGACTTGCACATGCAGGAGATGAGACTTGACATGTATGCCATGCAAACATGCTGTGGCAGCCCTATATGACATGATAGAAAACAACATGCCTGTCGGTCCATTGGAGAAGTGGGTTGATGAAGCTTACTGGTTAGACACTTGGAAGAAGGTGTATAATCACCAAATCAAGCCCATACCAGGCCCTGATATGTGGGCGCCCTCAAAATACCCAACAATAATAACTCCACCTAAACATCATACTCAGATTGGCAGACCGAAGAAGAGCATGAAGAAGGCACTAGGTGAGAAGAAGAAATTGGCAGCTAGCAAGAAGAGGAAGATGAAGATTGAAGAGGTTCAGGAAGTGTTTTCTGCAGGAGGAAGACTTACCAGGTTGGGCCATGAAAAAAGTCGTGGAAGATGTAGAGGTTACGGACACAACATCAGAACTTGCAGGGCACCAAGTCAACCATAATGATGTCAACAAGGTGTGTTTGAGTAAGATTGATGGTGTGTGTTTGAGACAATTTAAGAATTTTGTTTGAACTTGCTGGTACCATGTGTGTGTTATCATGGTTTGTGTTTGAAACAATTTAAGACTTGTAGAATGTGTGTTTGATTTGGGATATGATGGTTTGTATGCTATTTTGATAGTTTGTGTTTAATGCTTTTAAAACTTGTAGAATGTAGGAAAATCATGCAAACATTACAATAGATTTAATCATGTCAAATTAAAGTACAATTCAAATGCAAACAATACTAGAAACCAACTACAATGTTACTTCCAATGAAAATCATCATTTGACCAGTCAGAGTCCCACACTGGATCGTCTTCATATGGATCATGATAGTAATCTTCTTCCGGCTCACTGGTGTACTTGAAAGCTGCTTTTACAACCTCATGGTCATAATCATCACTAGGATCCATTTCATGTTCTTCACTTGGTCAAAATAAGTCATCTTCTTGCACTAAATAAGCCATCAACTCATCTTCACCCAATTGATATTCCTTGTCTTCCATTTGACTTTTGTCTTGGTCAAACTGCACATTCTCAATTTCATCCTTCCCTAACTTAACATTCTCAGTTTCATCATGGCTGCAACATGAATGATAATGTGGAACATAAATTAAAGTAAATAGATGAAACAAGAAGCTCTAAACTTAAACATAAACTAAAATAACAACAACAACGATTACATTATCCCATACTACAAATACAATGTTAACAGCTAATCAATAAACACACACATAAACGAAGAACAAAAACCAACTAATTCCTAGCACCATCTTCAAGCTTGTTACTTCTTTGGTTTTCATTCATGCAAAATCATCTTTCTTGTTCATCATCTTCACCATTGCTTGAATTAACTTTTCACAACTAGGGCATGTGGGATCATCAACCCATTTTAGCCATCCACAACTCCCCTTCAGTAACAGATTAAATATATCAACAAACAAACAACCCTATTTTGATTCACAGATTAGAACAATTACCCCAAAAATTGACCTAAGCCACACGACAGACCAAATCATCATCGATTAATAGACTAGAACCCTAATTCGTGAGTAATTAAACACTTACACAGCACAAGAATCGACGACCCGGGTTTGCGTTGGTCCTGGATATCCGGTGACGTGTCACGGCACCACATGAGCATATCACACAAAGGTCATCTGCATGGGAAGGCTTGGAAGGTGAACCCGAGGAGAATTGACTTGACTTGGATTGAGATATCCATCAATCGGTCACCGGAAAATGGAATATTACGGGGTAGAGGGAATCGCCGAAGAAACATTCATAAAGGGAAAGAGGGTAGATCGTTTGGTTATTAAAGGAATCAAGGGTAACATAGTAATTTCCCTTTTTCTTAACGAGTCAACGACGGGTCTACTGATGGCAGTTGTCAGAAGAACCCGCCGGAGAAACATAGGGGCCCAAAGTTTGCAAAATCTTTTTCAGGGGTTAACCTATCCAGCGACGATATAACCCAGGGAGGCAAATTGCAGATTTCTCTAAATTTAATTATAGGAAAAAATAGTTGGAAATCTTCGTGGAACTAACCAACTCGTTTAAATATTTTTCTCGCTAAGATCTATGTTATAGGGTGAGTAATTCACATCCCTTTTTCCTTTTTGCTTTTGGGGTAGCATGTGTACCGCTATTTAAAATATTTAGTTTAAACGAGTCCTCAACCACAATTCATATTAATCCGTTTACGTGTAATTGCTCGTTAATTGTTATATGTTTATTTTTCAAGGTGTTTATTTATTGTTATGGTGAACCTCATCCTCATCCTCATTGGTATGATCATACATCCATCTTAGTAGCTTGACTTCGTGTCATGATGAATGAATTTTATTTGTTATTATTTCAATTAATTGTTGTAGTTATCGCATCTGCGTTGAATTGTTAGAAAAACGACCTAGTATCATGCTTAGGATTCCATACATGCTTATGTGCTACCTTAATTATTTTATTTTTTATATTTGATTGCCTTAGCTTGTTAACTAGCTATTTGAATTTCTAATAATTGATCTACATACACACACACAACTCCGAGGTTATCCTTAACCTCAAAATCATTTTTTTAAAATCTTTTGATATCATTTTTTTAGGGGGAAATTCCTTAAGAATTCCCTCGATTTTTTCTCTTCTTCCTTAAAGTATTGTAAGGCCCTGTTACCGGTGCTCTACTTTGGACGTTGGATTTACTCTTAAACGCAGTTCTAAATATCAGAGTTAATTAAAACTTTCGCGGAATAATATAAAACATCAACCATTCGTTACAAATATCCATAATTTGTCTTTTAAAACATAACATAAAACATAATATTCAAAACATCATGACGATCTTCAGATGCCAGCCTCTTCAATCCCGCCATGTGTCCATCTCAAACCAGCTGTCTCAATCTGTTAACATGCGTGCATACTAAAAGTCAACTACGCTGAGTGAGTTCTAGTTAATCACATAACTTACTTTCCATACACATATACGTGCCCGAAGGTACGAATTACATACATAACCTGTCCATCATTCATCATACACAATCATAACTAACCTTACGTTATAAAGAGCATTCACCCTACATACCTCGGATATTATTAGGGTCCGGTACCCTCCATCCTCGGATATTATTAGGGTCCGGTACCCATCATCTTCGGATATTACTAGGGTCTGGTACCCTTCATCCTCGGATATTATTAGGGTCTGGTACCCTTTCTTCCATACCTTTATAACATACTTTTCTATATACATAATCGTAAGTTTCATACATAAATCATTCATTCTTCATCATACAACATACATATAACATCAACCTTTTCCTGGCAGTATATTCAATTCCGAAGATCGTTCATGTACCGTCAGGAAATCATTCATACATTTCCCGTAATACATAGTTGACATACACTTATCACTTAGGATAAGTGTATTGACTAATCACATCGAGTATGCACACAGCCCCGAAAACATAACAAGGAATGGGGCTAGAAACTCACCTGAATGCGGTTATGTTCATCGTTTATAGTTATTCCTTTCTTGAGCTGTGCACGACTAACTGTATAACAATTACACGTATCAATTAACTATCACTATCTATATCGCGTTTCTAGTTTATTTATAACCCACAACGAACGGGGGTCCGGGGGCAGCGCCCCTGGCAGCGGGGTCTATGGGCGGCAGCCCCTAGCAGGTCCATGGGGCAGAGCCCCTGGCTAGGGTCGAGCTGCCAGGTCAGCTTGGAAAAATTTTATTTCCATTAACCGTCGTAACACATTTTCCATTACAATTTTGAATCATTTAGTTAATTCGCTAACTCAAAAGTTCAAGGGCTTAATTGTAATTAATTTATTCTTTATCTAAGTCCAAGGGCTGTTCTGTCATTTCATTAAACTTCTAGTTCGTCCAAGTCCTTTAACGAGTGGGGTTCATAACGAATGAACCCATTCGTTACTTTATAACGAATCAGACCTTATTTGCTTGGCCTGGTTAACGAATTGAACCTTATGGCGAATTGAACTCTCATAACGAACCAGTCCTCATAGCGAACTAGACCCTTTTTAACGAACTGATCATCATAACGAATTGGACTCTTTATAACGAGCTGGCATTATAACGAACCGCTTAGCGAATGAGACTTAGTTCGTTATTCCTCCCTTAACAAATCAATCACACGAATCACTTGCTAATTCGTTACGCTCGCTGACGAACTAGGGTTAGGTCAGAATGTCAGGGAACATTCCCTGACATCCTTACCTCGTTTTATCTTTTCCGGCGCCTCCGCCGAAAAAACACGAACACGTCGGAGAAACGAGTTTTAGCTCGTTTTTCACCGTTTTTCGTCCCGTTCGATCCAGATCTGAGCTAGGGTGACCCCTAAGCTCATCATTGGTTTGGTTTATACCCGATTCCACCCGGATCTCGTGAGTTAAACGGTTTAACGGTGTCGGATTGTTGTTTCATGACTATATCTAACGGGTTCAGCTCATACAATATTAAACTATCATTACCTCGGGTCGGTGCTCGGATTCTTTCTTGGTTTCGGCTAGAGAAGGAGAGAACTAGAGAGAGATCTTAAGTGTGTGTTTTGGTGGTGTATGGAATATGTGAGAATGAGGATTAAATGGAGATTAAGGGTTTATATATTTATGGATCATGGGCTTAAGCCCATGGTCTTTCCTTCTTTCTTTCCTAACCCAAGTCCATAACCCATATTCATTTACCCAACACTAGCCCAACTCGTATTCTATTTATCTAAACCGATAACGACCCACTATAAAATAACGAAATTTATTTTATCATTATAACCAAAAGTAGGATGTTACAAGTATGGGAAGGTGTGACGTGTTTTCGTAACTGGAAGGGAAAGAATACTATGAACGGATCTTGGCGAAATGATTCTGAGAATCAAAGGGAAGATGATATTCCTTTCCTGGGGGTTTAAATCCGAACATAGTATTCGATCTTATAGTCCAAAGCCAAAACGTGTCACATACTTCAAAGCTTTAAGTTGTCTAGTGCTTATCTTGAATAAAGATAACTACATTCCTTGTTTATAACCGAATTCACGGTGATATGTGGCTAGACTCGATTTTCTTATTATTGTTTTGTTGAATGAATTAGTGAAGTAAAGGGGTGGTTCCTAAAATACTTCAGTTGTTCACTTCAACCCCCTCATCTTGATTATTATCATTATTATGATTTTTTTTTGAAGATCCATGGTGGTTCTTGGGCATCCCAACACCCAACATTTTGATTATTATTTTGAATTTCGAGTATTTTATTGGATACACATGGTGGTTCATGAGAAACCCAATCATCTATTTTAATAATATTTTTTTATTTGTTAATAGAAACAAAAAAATCCATGGTAATTCATGGATGTTTCAATTATCCGATAAAAGTTTCAAATTTTAACATTTTTATAATTTATTTTAAATCTTCAAGTCCTCAACCTAAATAACAATCACAACCTCAAGATAATGACCAAACATGATCTATTTTAATATTCTATTTTCATAAAAACCTCATGAATTCCTTCGTCTCATAAGTTTCATATTTTGTCCTCATAGAATGTCTTAAGGTCTCTACGTTTGCTCCGCAAGAAACAAGAAGAACTCTAAGAAGTACATGGCCTCATACTTTGCCAAGGAGCTGGCTACCATGCTCCGCGAACTCATGATCCAAATACAAACTATTAATGCAGCCACCACAACCACAAACCCCGTGGCTTGTTCCTGCAAGCAATTCACCTCTGCAAATTCAACCCAAATTGTTGAAGATAAGGATTCTACTATCCTCCTGTAACATTCGTCAATTTTCGGACCACCATCTTCAGTGACCAGAATTCTGACTCTAACTTCGAAATCTCTTCTCTCGGACAGTACTCCTCTCGCATCATGTTTTTGAACTCCTCCCAGTTCATAGCATTAGCCAGTTCCAATCCAAGGATCTGCACGTTTGAATTCCACCAAGTGAGGGCAGAATCCTCAAGTGTTCCAGCAGCAAATTTGACCCTACTGGCAGGGGGACAATTGCACATCTCAAATGCCGACTCAGCCTTCTCAGCCCAACGCAGGAAGCCTATAGCTCCCTCAGTGCCCTTAAACGTACTGGGCTTGCAGTCAAGGTAGTTCTAGAATGTACACGTTCCACTTGGACCTCCAGCTTGATTCTTAATGTGTGCGGCTAAAGCGGCCACTGCATGGTCATTCAGCAGAGTTTGGAGTTCAGCTGCAGTCAAGTTGATGCTACCACGTCCACGTCCAGCGTTTCTTCCAGCCATTTCCTAGAATCACAGTATTAAATGTTAAACATGAATTTTTCTTTCATATACAACACACCATACATGTAATAAAAAGATAGGTAAGAAAGAAATAAGAAACAACATCACATCACAACCACATATTAATCTAATTAATAATTCATGATTAAAACCATTGTATTCGCTACAAAGTATTTCCAATCAATCCTTAAAATCATAGAAAAATAATAGTTCGGATGGAGACAACCCCTCCATCTAGGTGTCATCATCACTAGATGCCATCATCTGAGGACACCTCCGAGTGTGCCTCCTCCTCAGCCGGTTCTTCCTCTGGTTCTCCTTCGGGTTCCTCCTCGGGATCTTCCTCGGGATCCTCCTCAGGCTCCTCTTCGGGATCTTCTTCAGGTTCGGCCTCAGGCTCCGCCTCAGGCTCGGCCTCAGGCTCGGCTGCGTTCTGAGCAAGTTGCATTTGTAAGACATCGCAACGCTCTAGAGCTATCGCGGTTTGGGTCCTTGCTACTTGGAGTTGCTCTTGCAAGTCTATCATCTCGGCTTGCATCTATCTCATAATCTTCATTTGTTGATCACTAGCTTCTTGCATTTCCTTCATTGCCGCTGCCATGCGGGCAATTTCCTCCTTAGTCTCGGTTCCGTTTTTTAACAGTCCGGAAACGTTCGCTCTCGTATAGCGCATGTAACCCACGTCACGCTCCAAGCATGAAACAACAGCTGCGAGAACTCGCTCTACAGGTTCGGTTATGGGTGGTAGGGTGTTGGGATAAGCAGGATGGTTCGGGTGAGGTAACGGGGGAACTTGTTCGCGATAGACCATACGTCTGATCATGTTAGGGTACCAATCCCAGCTAACGTCGGTTTCGTATATGCCTCCGGATAGGCGGTACCTCTTCGATGCAGGAGTTTTGAGTTCCGGGACTACTCGGGGTGGCGATGCGGTAGGTAATTGAGGTTCCCTCCCGTGAGCGTGAGTCATCGGATCGGATGATGATGAGGGTGGCGTCGACATTCCTACAGGTAAGCCGTGTATGCACGCGCGTATGAGTGAAAGAGGTAAAGAGATAGGATAACAAAGACTACACAAATCTATGCAGTGCGTATCATTATAACTAATGGGTCGTCGCGGTTATAGTCTAGTATGCATGCAGCTTCTAGTTCGCTATAACCTGGCTCTGATACCAATCTGTCACACCCTCAAAATCCACTAACGGAGTTTTACCGTCAGAGGGTGTGAACTAACAGGATCGGAATCATCAGTTATAATCAAACCATAAAATAAAGTTTCAAAACCATGAAAACGTTTACGAGTAATTAAATGCGGAAGCGTAAAAACCTTTAATCTAAAGTTGCGTCACGCAGGACGACTTAAAACCAATGATAACCGTAAAAAATAAGTTCGCATAATAAAAGCGTTTTCAAGCAATAAATGTCCTAAACCGCGCGTCCGCCTCGGCTACCTGAGAATAACATACTAAAAGTGTCAACACAAGGTTGGTGAGTTCACAAGTTATGTAAAAATAAATGTTTAGCGTTTGCGTTCAGCGTTTTGCGTTACAGCGTTTTGCGTTACCAGATAGTGTTATGTCAATTATATATCTATAGGTAGCTAACCTATAAAGCAAGTATTACTAAGTGTTCGACACCGAAGCTGACTCGTTTATTAAGTGCCTTGTCACCAGGTCCTCCAGACCATGGTACGTGTTAGCCAAAATTACACCCGCTCGACCTCCAGTCGAGTTTAGCGTTGGGTGGGGTTTGTCAAACCCAGTAGTACTACTCAACAGTGACTCGCTATTCTAAATATTAACCGGTTCGATGTGTAGGACTTCAAATGTTTCGTTTGCCACTTAGCCTTTACAAGTGATATATAATTTATAATAAAATCTTAAATGCGTTGTGGAGTATGTTATCTCCCCCAAGTGAAAAGCGTTTGAAAACAGTTTAAAGAGGGGAAAGTGAAACTCACTGTTTGCGAAGAATTTCCCAAATTAAATCAACAAGATGCGCGTCACAGAAAAACTCTCTCTAGCGTTCTAAAACAACAAAGAGATTTTTTTCTAAGTGTCGGAATATTATCGAGTCTCTAGACCCGGCACATAATACCTATGCACATAACATGTTTCGTGTTTCGTTTGTGAATCGTGTGTGACTTTAAAAATGTATTTGTGATACGTTACATGTGTAAGCAATCATTTACGTGTCACGTATTCATAAAGTACATCACTAGCAATTACTTCCCGTAAGGGCAATTTGGTCAACACATAACAATTAACTAGCAACTATTCCCCATAAGAGCAATTTGGTCAAATTATGACAATCAATTAGCAGTTATTCCCCGCAAGGGTATTTTGGTCAAAACATAACAATTATATAGCAAGTATCATGTTTCATGCATTTTCACACAACTCAGTAGCTAGTTTCACCGAGACAGAAATCCTACTAGAAAGATTGTACTATTTCACCGATCATAGCATCTCAATTAATTTACCAAAAATCATCACAGAAGCATATATGTCTTAGGTTTCCAGAACATATTTTATTATATTTTTATTCCACATAGTTTTCTCACAATCATCAAATCATTACAGCAAACTCATAACAGTCAAATTCGTGCGCAACAGAATTTTATTTACAATTCCTGTTAAACGAAAAATCCAATAAATGCAAGACCACTTGGGTTAGGTTCCTAACTCAATGAGTCAACTTCCAGAAGTGGAACCAACCCAATTGGTCTCGTAGTTCATGAGATATAACATTTACAAAACAACCTAACAGCAGGTCTAACAGCTCAGCTTTGCACAACGGTTTTGTAAAATCATAAAAGTTAACCTTTACTTGTCCAAAAATTACAAATTTATACTCTATAGAAACTAGACTCAACCTAGTTTACTGTAGTACCAATAATCCCAACCAATTTTCACATTTACACTTCGTTACAGTCACTTAAACATCAAATACACATTCTATCCAGAAACTGTTTGCATCCAAACTCAATATATTAACAACCTATGAACTATCATGCATTCATATAACACTCTAAACTCCATAAACACCATCCATGCACATCAATTACCCATTACATACATGATTAGGGTTTTTGTTTGAACTCCAATCATAGACACAACAATTAACATGCAACAACATTCAATCTAGTTATCAAATCGTTATCCAATCAACAACAAATCATATTAACTACACATACATGAAATCGGTCAAGCTAGGGTTTTCAATTAACCCATTAAACATCAAAATCAAGCAATAAGGATGTAAAGGATGATCAATTATACCTTCCTAGCACCTAGTTCTTCAATCAAAAGCTCGAATTGAGGGTTGTATGTGTGTGTAAAGTCGACGGCAGCCAAGGGTTTGGGGTTAGAGGTTCCGATCGGGACTTGGGAGAATAATAATAATAGTTAGGGTTAAGTTATTAAGGATATATTTATAAACATAACAAGTTACACTCAAGTCCCTCCACTTTCAATTGTTGTTTCTCTAACTCAACTAACTTAGTTCTTGTTTCTTGTCTAGCATTACACACAATATAATCAAGTAACACATATGTTAACACATAATTATCACATAATTATTATGTTGACGTTTTTCGTTTATTCATCAACCGTTTGCGTCAACTTGTTTGCGTTTCGGTGCAAATCCCGAAAGACTACACATGTAGTAAGTGTTAAGCGTCATTTAAACCCTAGTTTAAATGTAATGAAGTGTGCGTTATAGATTCAATGATCTTTAAGTTTGAATTGACGGAGTTGAGTTAACGGAGTTAACCTGAAATTGACGATTGTCACACTAGTAAAGAACGTTGAAACTTATAAAGGTCTAAACTTTATGCCTAAAACGAATTAGATCTAGATATTGGCATAGCGGCGGGTGCAAAACAGTTAAAGGGTAGTTGAAATTCTGGTTATAAACCATAAAACAGTAACAGTGATGAGTAAAATGATTAGGATGGAGAAATGAATTGAAAACATTGGACCTGAGGGTTCTTGGCCAATTTTGAGAATCCGTGGTCAACCATGTGGTTTTCGGTCAACCAAAGATTTCGGCCAAAACAGGTTCTCGGCCACGGGTTTTTCGGTCAGATACGGGTTCTCGGTCAAAACAGGTGTTTTCGGTCAAGCATGGTTCTCGGTCAAAAGGGTTCTCTATATTGAGTTCTCGGCCACAGTTCTGTTGGGCCTTGGGCCTAAACCCAAATTGGGCCAGACGATGGATATTTGGACCTGATTTTAATAAGCCCAGCTTAGAAAATAATTTAGAATCCTAATGGAAAATGTGTTAAGACAACTAATGAAAATAAAATTTTTCCAAGCTGACCTGGCAGCTTAACTCCAGCTAGGGGCTCTGCCCCTTGGACCCCACTAGGGGCTGCCGCCCCTAGAACCCCGCTGCCAGGAGCGCTGCCCCCGGACCCCCGTTCGTTGTGGGTTATATAAAGATAGAAATACGATATGAGTAGTGATAGTTAATTGATACGTGTAATTATTATACAGTCAGCAGTGCACAACTGAAGAAAGGGATTACCATTAACGGTGAACGTAACCGCATGCAGGGGAGTTTCTAGCCCCATTTCCTTGTTATGTTTTCGGGGCTGTGTGCATACTCGATGTGATAGTTAATACACTTACCTTACTTGGTAAGTGTATGCCTTATATGGTTTATATGTTATGTATGTATATCTTAAACGTGAATGAATGCTTGTCGGTACGTGAACGATCTTTGGATATTGCACGTGCCAACAAGGGAGGTATGTTTATGATAGATGAATGTGTATGATTGATATATATATACGATATATGAATATGTATGAATGATTAAAGAAAGTATGTATGTTACGGGTATGTAAAGATAGTATGTACGAAGATGAAGAAAGAGGGACCAGACCCTAATAATATTTGAGATAGAGAAGAAAGGGACCAGACCCTAATAATATCTGAGATAGAGAAGTAAAAAGGTATCGGACCCTAATAATATCTGAGATAGACAAAGGAAAGAGGGACCAGACCCTAATAATATCTGAGATAGAAAAGGACGGTAATTTATATAGTATGAAAGTAATAAAGTACGAACGTATGTATGAACTTATGAAATGAAAATAAACTAGTAACGTAATTATTATGTATCTTCGGATGCATAATGGATGGTAAGTGTATGTATTGAATTATGTGTGATTAACTAGAACTCACTCAGCGTAGCTTACTTTTAGCATGCACGCAGGTAAGTAGAATGAGCCAGTTCGCTTGAGGGGAACACGTGGCATTGAATAAGAGTCTGGCATCTGAAGACTGATAATGTTCTATATTTAATGTTTTGAATTTGAAAGACAAGTATGTTTTAAAACAAGTTATGGTTTATTATTGATATATTAATGAAAGTTTTATATTCCGCGCAAAGTTTTAATTAACTCTGATATTTAAAACTGAGTTTATGAGTAAATCCAATGTCCAAATGTAAGGCACCGGTAACGGGGCCTTACAGTGATGCCATGATTTCTCAACTGAATTTGTTGGAGTTGACGAAGGAAAAGAGGAAAATGCTATCTTTAAAACTCGTTTAAGTTTATGAAAATCGAAAAAGAATGCAATGCTTTTATAGTAATAACTTTTGAAAAATCTTAGTAATAATAATAAAAAAATTTTTAGCTAGTGCTAAAGTTTGCGACACTTAACGTAATTTTTAATGTAGAATAAAGATTTCTCTTATGGCGGCGTCATATGAAAACTTTAAAGAGGATCTCCAACTAAAAATGACTCGTTTTGATATATTTGTTATGATGATAATATAATAGCATCAATGGCTTAGGACTTGTTTGAAACAACGATTTTACTTTATTAAACATTTTCATTTAACCTTGAAAAATATTATATATAATAAGAATTATAGTGGTAATAATATTAATAGTGACCATAATAGTAGTAATGAAATAATAATAATAATAATAATAATAATAATAATAATAATAATAATAATAATAATAATAATAATTATAAGAAGAAGAAGAAGAACCATATGTTTGGCTAAAAGTATTTTTGAAGAACATCAACATGATTAAGTACTTGTTAATTAAATATTTTAAAATAATTTAAGGATTTGATATTATAAATATAAGGTGTTCGTAAAAAAATATATTGAATGCGGAGAAACTTTCATGATTTTTAAAAAATAATAGAAATAAGTGTGTTTGACGAGTATGAAGGGCTAAGTAGGGGTGTAAGACTACGAGTGAGCACCAAGTGGTCAGAGGATGCGGTATAAGATGTTGCATGGTAGAAACAAGTTAGGCTTTTTGAGTATTGCGGGGGTACTCAGGTCACTGCAATGAGAGCATGCTTGAAGTACGAGCATAAGGCATATAGTTGGGATAAATGGTTGGGTAACAGGTTGTAAGAATAAATGATGTTGAATATGTATAGGTTTTTGGTAAGAGGCGGTGGCTGAAATTATCACATTTGTATTGTAATGGAGTGATGAGATTTACACATGTTTGTCCCCGTGCCAAGCTTTTTTGTTGGGGAATGTTTGGGTAATTTTTGAGTATTTTCCAAAGTTTTATTATATAATAAATATAATAAATAAATAATATTATAGTGAACAATATAATAATAATGAGAAAGATAAATAATCTTTTATATTGATTTAATTATTCCCGAAAATGAAAACGGGTCGAGTAATATGGTATTTGTTTATTATCGAAAATCCGAGTTGTTACAGTCTCCCCTACTTTAGGAAATTTCTTCCCGAAATTAGAGAATGATATAACAAAACCATTGAATTTTGAGGAAAAGAAAATTTTTATTATAACTTTAAAAAATTTATCATAACACAGAAATTTGAATAGTCGAAACAACGCTATAAACAAAAATCCGATAAAGGCACTTATATATAGGATGTACCAGCGGTGTATCTACCATGTCCTTATCATCTTTACATTTGTACTATTATCCTAACTACTTTCGATTCTATATTATGACACACGATTGTACGTTTTATGATTTCCATCCGAGAACTTCGATAATTATGTATGCCTCCATAATTACTTAGGTCGTCGAATGGTCCACATAACTCGTCCCATCATATGGGTTATAAAACTTTTGAAAAAAAATGATTTTGAGAAATCAAGAGTTTTAACATATTTTGGTTATAAATAGAAGATTTATAAAAGTTATAAATCTTGGGAGTTTGAAAAGGTAAGAATTCCTTAGGGTTGAAAGTGAAACGAATTGGGATGAATGAGGTCATAAAATAAACTAAGAGTACAGTATTATAGAAAGTTGTCTTTTGAAAAGTTAGATTTTATTATATGAGCATAATCACTTAAAATTAATAAATTATTAGAATTGAAATTATTTAAGTCCAAAAATCAAATAAGGATTTGTTAAGTGTATGATTAAGAAGGATAAAATATGTTTAGATAAAAAAAACCCACACATGTTTTTTTATAAACTTAGTTATGAATAACTTGAGTGCTATAAAAATTTGAATAATTAAGGTTGATTGAACGGAAATATTTGGATCAGGTTGCAAAGTAGGGTTTAAGAGAATAAGTTTAGTAATTTTGAGCTTGTTGAACACAACTGGATTGAGATCACACAAGGCGTAGATGGTTAGGATTTCCATAGTTGTAGCAATTATAGGTGGAAGGGTATAAAATTTTGAGAAAACGTCGTATCATGAGTTTTAGAATAATCAGACGACATAGATCATTGTGGAACGTCTTGTGATATGTGGCAAGTATTTAACAAGATTACCGAACGATTTCATTGGGTGCAAAACGATATGAGGATTGAATTGAATAGTGATAGTGGCAATTGAAGCGTAACGAGTGAATTTTTGACGTAAAGTTTATTGTTTGAGATGCTATGATTTAGTTGAGATTGATTGTTAATTTAATTAACAACATATAGTTGATGTTTAAACTTGTGTTTGTTATTGTTGTTGTTATGAGAAAGAGTAGCGGTAAATGAATTAAAATTTCCATTAATTAATTTAATGAACAAGATTGAGTTGATTGTATTTATGTTTGGAAATTGAGTTTATATTTTAGAAATCATAGGATCTACCTCTTTGACTAAACAGGTGGCCATGAGGAGGTTATAAAAAATATATAGATAAATAAATAAATGATTGACGTTAGTTGAAGTTGAGAAAACATTCTATGATTAATGAATATGTGATTTAATGAGAAGATTGGATAGTTGTGTAGATTTCATATGAGTTATTGTGTAAAACGAAACTTAGATATGTTATGCTGAAGTTTATTCATAACTTAAGGATAAGTTAGAATCCAAATTGAAAATCAATGAGTTAGTTTGATGAATGAATGAGTCTTATCAAAGTTTGACATGTTTTAACAAATTAAAATTTGAAGTTGAATACTTGATATATGTTTAATAGTTTATGTATGTGATACCTAATAAGTATAAGAAAACAATTCGATTATTAAATTGTGTGATAATATAATAACGTGATAATATGAGTAGGCGAAAACCAATTCAATAATAGAGTGTAAATTGTTTTGATTGGCTCGTGATAACCGAGTCTTTTTAAATGTAGATTTTGTATACGATCAGGAGAATAAAAATGTTTTGAGTGTATGAATAGATCGAATCAATAAATCGTGACTCAAAAGTGATTCAGTAAGTAAGTAATTGAATAATTTAATAATAGAATAATTGAATAGTTAAATCAAATCATCAATTATTTCGTATAAAATCAAACAAATAAAACAATTAGCGAATGTTCTTCGAGGTGTTGGGTTTCCCATGAGCTTTCCATGGCATTTTGTTTCCCCAACTTATTAGCATACCAAAACCAAAACAAACGTGTGAGTTGGCCTCCCATGAGCATTACATGGCAATTTGAATGGCCCAACTTAATTAACGAATCCACGAATCAATTAAGTTTGTAGGCCCATGAGCGTTACATGGCGATTTGACCGACCAAACTAAACAACGAATAAACGAACTCAAGCATAAGTAGTTGAAACATCTCATGTATCACCACGGATGATAATGTTCCAACAAAATATTGCAAATATAACACATTGTGCAAATGTACAGTTGGCGTGTCGATGACGCCCCATGGGTTTTACACCCGACTAGACATTTTAAAAGCAACAAAACACAATAAAGGGTGTAACCGTTCAGCCGATTACGTTAAACGCTTAAAGTGTCGGTCGCATGACAATTTCCACTATGGCGGGAAATCTTGTCACACTCCCTAGTTTTAAGTTAACAAGAGCAAAAACAAAGTTGAGAAATTCTCAAGGAACATCCTGACAATAAATGACAATCTAATAACATTAAATATAAAAAAATATGTGGAGGTTGAGGCGTAGCCTCAAAGTTATAAAAATATTTTGAGAATGAGACATAGTCTCGGAGTAATAAAATATTTTGAGAGTGAAGTATAGCTTCAGAGTTGTGTGTGCATAACAACAATATAAATAATTAACTAAGGAGTTAAATAAGTACCTAATCTAGCAAGACAATTATGTAAGCTGTAAACAATCAAATAGAACACATAAGGTATACAAATAAGCACGTATGGGGCTCCTAAGCATGTTATTAAAGCACCACTAACGACCTATCTTAAACCTTCGGCCCTGATACCAATCTGTCACACCCCAACCTACGGCGGAAATTCCGGGGCACGAACTGACTGCTACAGCTCTCAAGGTACTATCATGCAATATTTAAATGACAATATCTATTAATTTTATTCAATTTTGAAATAAATCAAATACAAAATAAAACTCATTAAACAAACAATAAACACAAATTCAATTCTTGATTTTATCCTTTCTAACATAATTCTTCACTAACTCTTCACAAAGTCTTGCAACTAATTCACGTGATAACCTGCATATGCGTATAAGATAGAATTTCGTCAACAACACATGTTGAGTGAGCAACACACCAGTTTAAAAGTATAGATAAAAATAAGTAGTGGCAACAGGTCATATGAGAATAACAAATTAACCAAATGAGCAAGTATAACTGAGATGTCGAGAAGCACAAAGGCTAACGACTGGCGTATGATCATACTAGGTTGAGATTATGTTAGACCTCTCCGAATGCGGAAGCATACAAAGCAATAAGCACATAAACAAGTAAGGTATAAGTTGTTAACGCATAAGACAAAGTTTCAGTTTTTGAGTATAAGTATATATAAGAAATATAATTTACGCATATGTCCCCAAAACATTGAAAACGGTAAAATAGGAGAATGTGGTACTCACCTGATCGGATGCACGAAATATAAGTGGTGATGTGAGGAAGATAAATCCTTCGGGATATACCGTCAAAGATTCCTAGTTAATAATGGAATTAAATTAATTATAAGAGATATAACACAATTTAATTAATTAAGGTTTCAATGTGATTTGAGTTAAGTATCGTGATTAGAATGTTTATTGGATTTGAATGATTGATCTCTATTATTATTATTATTATTATTATTATTATTATTATTGTAAAACGATTATTATTGTTGTTATTTATACAGAATATTGTTATTATTATTAAAATAACATTTCTCATATTTGATAGATATAAAACCAATTTATATAAATGCAATAAATAAATAGATTTGATATAAAAATACTTATTATATTAATATTTGGTTAAATAACTAAATATACAAACTAAACAAAATGATCTGGTTACTATAAATTGAAATATAATATTAAAGTGAATATGTTATAAATACATAATACTTTAAATAAATGATTATAAAATAAACGTTTTTAAATACGTAATTTTAATATTAATATTTAAACAAATTTGCATTTTAAATCGTTAACGAAATTTATATATATATATATATATATATATATATATATATATATATTTATATCCGTATATATATGCATATATGTATATATATATACATGGCAAGTTTGCAAAACATTCCGCGACGAGGAAACGCGAATTAAAAGTGTCGGTTAAATAAAATCGTATTTATTTGATATTATAATTGTTTTTAATTTGTTTAACCTTTAAAACAAAAATAACAAAAAGAAAGAAGCAAAACTGGGCTGGCCAGGGCTCGAACCTGCGTCTCTGGCCGGCTCAGATGATGGACACACACACAACTGAACCAACTGTGCTGTGATGTTTGTTTGTTTAAGTATCGGAAAATTAATTTAACTACAATACACTGGAAAACTCCAAATCCATTTGAACCCTAGAATTAAAATCGCGAAATCCGTTCAATGTTCGATAAATTAAACTTACGGTTAAATGTCCCACTGATTAAGGCGACCTATAAACATATAAAAATTACCAGTTTAAGATGCAAACTGATGGTGAACGGCGCGCATAACCCGACGGCCATATAGGGTCTTAAAACACCATGCAGACGACGAAGACGATCTAATTAGATAAGGAGGATCAATAGGCGCTGTCTAGGAGGTCCTATCTGCGAGGTTAATTGAATTATGGTGGTCGTTTTCGTGTATTATGATGAATGGGTTTCACAGCTAGGTACAATAAGCAATACGCGTTATGACTAATTCTAATTTCCAAATTGTAAGTGTCGGCATCCCATATTAGGCAAGATTAACAACCTTTTGATTTGATTTCCATGTATACAACGTGAATTGTGGTCCAAGAATGATATACGGGTCTCGGGTTTGGAAAAAAGGATACGGGTTATGGGTTGGTTAAAGGGTTTGGGTTATTGATTATAATATAATATAATAATAATAACAGAAATTGCAAATGGGTCCCTGAACTTAAGAGATGGAAACAGTTTTTGGTTAAAGTTTAATTTTGTGTAATTTTTGAGTATTTTCCAAAGTTTTATTACATAATAAATAAATAATATTATAATAAACAATATAACAATAATGAGAAAGATAAATAATCTTTTATATTGATTTAATTATTCCCAAAAATGAAAACGGGTCGAGTAATATGGTATTTGTTTATTATCGAAAATCCGAGTTGTTACAATCAGTAAAATAGTAACAAATAAGTGCTTTGAACAATCAAATAGGGCACACATAATTTCTAATCATGCAACCCTAGGTTTAGATAAATATATATCCACGCTTGTTCTTGAAAAATAACTAGGTTTGATCCAAAGTTTAGAAAAAATCAAAGTGTTTATCTTGGATATACATGATCATAATGATTCTTAAAACCTAAATATAAGAATTTTATGATAAAAGTAACATGATTATGATGAACAACTCATGAAAAAGTATGAACATTCAAGATAAATATAAAAAAAAAAGCTAAAAAATGCATGAAATGGTAAAAACTTACTTGTTAGTGCGCTTAAGCTTAAGAAAATATGTATTGAGGTTTGAAAATAATGGAGGATTTGTCCTCCTTTTATGGTGAAAATATGGAGTTGTTATGTCTTATGGGATTTATGAAAATTAATCATATTTAATATAATTGAAAACAAAAATTAAAATGGTTTAAAAGGTTTTCAAATTGTTTAACTCTTTTAATAAATTTTATTTAATTAAAACATTCATTGCTTTATTTTTTTTAGTTAATTAAAAAAAACAACATATGAAAAATATGGTAATAATAATAATCCAAGATTTATTCTAGGGATTTGTATGGGAAATGTTCATGAATAAATTATCTTGATTATGAATGTTTTAAATGAGTAAGCAATACTACAAGGGTGGTAAAAAGTATAATTGCATATAAATGATCACATAAAATACATTAACGAAAATTGAGATTAATTAATAATATTAAAAAAATATAAATTTAAATAAAACAAAAATCGAAAATTTAAAACGGGTCGGGTTTTCGGTTTTGAAAATTAACGAATGTTACATAAGTTAAGGTTATTAAAATTTTATTTTGTATTCTTAGTTAAGGTTATTAAAATTTTTACTTTGTATTCTCATGATTTTTTCACAAAACTCGAAATTTCACATAGTTATACAATTTTTCTTTTTTCCAACACATAATAAACTTTTCACATGTCATCATTGTAGCATGTCTTCTTCACGCCTTATCAACCATAACAGTCGTACCGGCAACTAGGGCCGTAGCATGTCATACCGCATCGTTAAGGGAATCGTGGAAGCCCTCCCAACAATCATCTCTCAAATCTAAACTGTGAATGCCCCTACATCATCCACAAATGAACCCAATTGCTTGCTCCATCAAACAATCCAAGAGTGCCAACCCTCCCGAATACTTCGGTATTGACTGTGCTACTTTTCTCCTCCAATGGTTCGAAGAAATGGAGAGCGTGTTCCTCCATTGTGAATGTCCCGAGGACAAGAAAACCACTTACGCCTCTAGCGTACTCAAGAAGAATGCTCTCAGTTGGTGGAACGGTGAGAAGCGCACACTTGGCGCTAAGGTTGCCATGGCCTTGCCATGGGATGAGCTCAAGAAACTCATGCTCAAGAAGTTTTGCCCGAAACATGAGCTTCGGAAGTTGGAAGAGAAGTTTTGGAATTTGAAACAAGAAAGTGGTAATGACACCATCTATAACGATCGTTTCCATGAATTGAGTCTTCTCATCCCCCACATGGTCACTCCCCTTGAATGTTCAATCGACAAGTACATCTCGGGTTTGCCTATGCAAATCGGAGATTCCGTCCTAAGTCGTGACCCTCAAATCCTCCATGATGCCATCACCTTAGCTGGTACCCTCACCAAAAACCACGTTAAGGTTGGGACCTTGACGCGGAAAAATTCCATGAATCCAAATAATAAACCTGCATCCGAGCCCACCAAAGAACCCAAGCCCGAATCTCCGAAACCCGAGTCTTCTAAGCCCGAATCCTTCAAGCACAACAACAACAACTCTCCCCACTACCGCAACAACAAAAGAAAGTAGTATTCCCAAAATTATGTCTTGGTCCAATCGCATACCCAACCCACCAAGAAGCCCTACACAGAACCCCACCCATTATGTGATACGTGAAACTTTCACCATTCGCCTAACCTTAAGTGTCGACAATGCACCCATTGCAATCGATTTGGTCACCTCTCTACCACATGTCGTGAACGCAATTAACTTTTGATGCAACCATTTACCTCACCTCTTACCCAACCCTTACCTTATGCTCAACCGTTTACTCAAGCACCCTCAACTATTAGAGCTTGTTACAATTGTGGAGACCCTAACCATTATCGCAATGCATGCCCAAGACTCGCACACATGAACCAAATTCAATCCTATCCAACCCAAACCGCTTAATATCAAGTTTACCAAGCCCAAGTAAATCAACTTCAACCAATCCAAGCTCAATCCATCCAAATAATTCAAGCCCAACCAATTCAAGTCAACCAAACCCCAATCAACCAATCAACCTCAAGTGACCAAAAGATGTTTCATTTTATTTAGTTCCTTTCATTTAAATCTAATGTTTTGACTTCATTAAAACTCCAGTTTTGTTATGAATGAGAATTATGGTTATTTATAATGGTATTCAATCTCCCAATTATTGTTATTAGGTCGTTTACTCCACTATTTATCGTTACACCATTTATTATCATGATTTAAGTGGTATATGACCGGTTATTTACTGGGACTATGTGCATGGTGATGTGCATAGTTATCTAATAGTACCGTATTTGAATCATAAACTACCTATGACCAATTTCCTATAAACGTTTTCGAAATTGGGACTATGAACATGTGTTGTACATAGTTATCTAATAGGAGTCACATGTACAAATTTTATTTCGATATATTAATACATGACTACCCAAACCCTCCAAACTCACCACATTCTCACAGTACTCTTATGTAAGGCCCCGTTACCGGTACCCTACTTTGGACGTTGGATTTACTAATAAAAACAGTTCTAAATATCATAATTAATTAAAACTTTACGCGGAATATAAAACTTTCATAAACATTACACAATAATTCATAACTTGCCTTAAAACATTCATGTCCTTCAAAATCAAAACATTAAACATAAAACAACTTGCGTCTTCAGATGCTAGACTCTTATTCTTCCGCCATGTGTCCCCGCTTAAGCCAGCTGTCTCATTCTACTCACCTGCGTGCATACTAAAAGTCAGCTACGCTGAGTGAGTTCTAGTTAATCACATATCATACAACACGTTCACTTACATTCAATTGTGCATCCGAAGAAACATAATAGTTACTTTACTATTTTACTTTCATTACATAACTTCATACATACGTACATGCTTTATTACTTTTGTACTATATATTTATTGTCCATTCTATCTAAGATATTATTAGGGTATGATCCCTTCCTTTTCTATCTCAGATATTATTAGGGTCTGATCCCTCTTTCCTTTGCCTATCTAAGATATTATTAGGTTCTAATCCCTTTTGTTGTCTATCTCAGATATTAGTAGGGTCTGATCCCTCTTTACTTCTCTATTTCAGATATTATTAGGGTCTGATCCCTTTCTTCCCTATCTCAGATATTATTAGGGTATGATCCCTTACTTCTTCATCTTCGTACATTCTGTCTTTGCATACTCGTAACATACATATATATTCTTTGCTCATTCATACATATTGATATGTTGCATATATCTATCATACACATTCATCTACTTCATACATACCTCCCTTGTCAATACGTGCAATATCCGAAGATCGTTCACGTACCGACAAGCTTTCGTTCACATTCAAGATATACATAATTATCATATTGATCTTACATGGCATACACTTACCATTTAAGGTAAGTGTATTAACTATCACATCGAGTATGCACACAACCCCGAAAACATAACAAGGAAATGGGGCTAGAAACTCACTTGAATGCTGTTACGTTCACCGTTAATAGTTATTCCTTTCTTGAGCTGTGCACGTCTAACTTAAACGAGTCGATTTACGGACACAATCTAGTATTGATGTAGGATTGGCTCATTACGACATTCCAGCACCAACAAGCTCGGGTTTTCGCCTTCGGATCTTGAGTCGGGATATAGGATAGTGTTGGTGTGTGTTTTTGAGGGTGTAGGCTATGGTGTAGAGATAAAAAAGGAAAGGTTTAGGGTTTAAGGGGTATTTATACTCCCTTAAGCCCATGGACCTAAGGCCCATTCCATCTCTTACTCCATCTTTTAAATCCCAAACCGAAAAACGACACACAATAAAATAAATGCAATTTATTTATTAATTCTTAACGAAAGTAAGATGTTACAAGTCTTCCCTCCTTAAATTGGTTTCGTCCCCGAAACCTAACTATTACATAAACAAATTCGGGTAAAACTTGTGCATCTCATCCTCATATTCCCAAGTAGCATCTGAACCCTTGCGATGCTTCCGTAACACTTTCACTAAAGGTATAACCTTATGACGAAGTTGCTTCTCCTTGCGGTCAACTATCCCGATCGGTTGTTCAATATAATTCAACTGTTCATCAACCTCAATGTCCATTAATGGCACTTGAGACGTGTCATCCGCCAGACATTTCCTCATATGAGAAACATGGAAGGTTGAATGAATTCCTTCTAACTCTTCTGGCAAATCCAGCTTATAAGCCACTTCACCTACACGATCTATAATCTTAAACGGTCTGATGTACCTCGGACTTACACTTCGCTCTTTTCCTAAACCGGATAATTCCTTTCCAAGGCGAGACGTTGAGAATCACGTTGTCACCAACGTTAAACTCAATCAGTCGTCGGCGGTTATCAGCATACGACTTCTGTCTGTCTTGAGCAGCTTTCATTCTATCCTTAATCTGATCGAACTTTGAAGAAGTTTCTTGCACAACTTCTATGCTTCCTATCTCTTTCTGACCAATCTCTCCCCGGCACACCGGGGTTCTACATCGTCTACCGTAAAGCATCTCAAACGGTAGCATACCAATACTTGAATGGTAGCTGTTGTTATAGGAGAACTTTGCCAGATGCAGATGATCATCCCAACTTCCTCCAAAGTCTAAGACACAAGCATGCAACATATCCTCAAGGGTTTGGACTGTCCTTTCAGACTGTCCATCTGTTTGAGGATGATACGTCGTACTGATGTTCAGTCTCGTTCCCATAGCTTCATGGAACTTCTTCCAAAACCTCGAAGTAAACCGAGTATATCTATCAGACATGATCGATAACAGTACTCCAAGCTTAGATACAACCTCTTTGTTGAACAAACTTGCTAACGTTTCTGACGAGATAGCCTCTCGTATAGGTAGAAAGTGAGCACTCTTGGTCAAACGGTCCACAATTACCCAGATGGTATCACGATGCTTAGCTGTACGAGGTAGCTTAGTTATGAAATCCATGGTGATGTGTTCCCATTTCCATTCAGGTATCTCAAGCGTTGCATTTTCCCATAAGGCTTCTGATTTTCGGCTTTGACTTGTAAACAAGTTAAGCCCTTACTAACATAATCCACCACGTCATTTTTCATTCATGGCCATTAGTAATCTCTTTTCAAATCTTAGTACATCTTTGTAGTTCCTGGATGAATTGAATACCTTGACTTATGAGCTTCATCTAAGATCTCCATGACGTGGGATCCACATACGGTCAAACCTAGTCTTAACACCATGAGTGTTTTCCATTAATTCGTCTTGCTGGCCGAAAATCCTTTCTTTCTTCACTAGGCCTTCATCTACCAGTACCTCAGACTGCACCTTGATGATTTCTTCAACAAGACTTGAGTTCATAATCAGCTGGTATGAATTTACTGTTGCAATGACTTCCTCATTCTTACGGCTTAGTGCATCCGCGACCACATTAGCTTTACCGGGGTAGTACTTAATATCGCAGTCGTAATCCTTTATCAATTCAAACCATCTTCTCTGCCTCATGTTCAGTTATTTCTGCTCGAAGAAGTACTTTAAACTCTTATAATCTGTGTAAATGGTACACTTAGTACCATACAGATAATGCTCCATATATTGAGAGCATGCACTACGGCTGCTAGCTCTAAATCATGCGTCAGATAAGTACTCTCATGGACTTTCAACTGTTTAGACGTGTAAGCTATCACTTTTCCTCTTTGCATTAACACGCAACCTAACCCACGATGTGAAGCATCAGTACAAACAACCAAATCCTCATCACCATCGGGTAAGGCAAGGATTGGAGCTTGCGTCAGTCTCTTCTTTATCTCCTGAAAAGCCTCTTCTTGAAACTTACCCCAACTGAATACTACTGACTTTCGGGTCATACCGGTCAATGGTGCGGCTATCTTGGAGAAACCTTCGATGAGTCTCCTATAGTAGCCAGCTAACCCTAGGAAGCTTCGTATATTAGTCGGATTCTGTAGAGTCTTCCAATTCGTTATCGCCTCAATATTAGCTGGGTCCACGGTAATCCCTTCAGGATTAATCACGTCACCTAGAAATTGCACTTCTCGCAACCAGAACGTGCATTTCGAAAACTTAGCATACAACTTCTCTTTCTTTAGAGTTTCCAATACTTCTCTCAGATGCTCGGCATGATATGACTCGCTCTTAGAATAAATCAATATATCATCGATGAAAACGATATCTGACTTATCCAACATCGGCGACACACCTTATTCATCATGTCCATAAATGTTGCAGGAGCATTCGTTATACCGAATGACATTACGAGGAACTCGTAGTTTTCAAACCGCGTCCGGAACGCTGTTTTAGGGATGTCTGCCTCTTTCACTTTTAGCTGATGATAGCCTGATCTGAGATCTATCCGTGATAACCAACTTGAACCTTGAAGTTGGTCAAACAGATCATCAATCCTTGGCAAACGATATATATTCTTTACCGTAAGCTTATTCAACTCGCGATAGTGTATGCACATTCTCATGCTCCCATCCTTCTTCACGAACAACACCGGTGCGCCCCACGGGGAAACACTTGGTCTAATAAAACCCTTTTCGAGAAGTTCTTGTAGTTGAGACATCAATTTTTTTTCTCAGACGGCGCTAGACGGTAAGGTGCTTTCGCGACGGGTGGCGCTTCTGGTACTAAATCTATCTGGAATTCTATCTCTCGCTCCGGTGGCAACCCCGGAAGATCCTCAGGGAATACTTCTGGGTAGTCGCGCACGATAGGAACATCTTTCATTTCTTTTGTCTCGGTCGTAGCGTTGATAACATACGCCAGGTATACACGGCACCCTCGCCTTAACAATCCTTCGACCTTTTTCATCGAAATGACATTAAGCCCTGAACATTGTTTATCACCATAAACCGTCATCACACTACCATCCAAGGACTTTAACTTTATTATCCTACTCTTACGCACTATTTGAGCTTCATACTCAGGCAACCAATCCATTCCCAAAACCACATCGAACCCTCCTAAGGTGATCACATACAAGGTAACAGGGAACTCATGTCCCTCTAACTCTATCTTACAGTCCTTAACCATTCTCATTATTTTAACCAATGTATCACTAGCAGTTTCTACTATAAAAGTTTCAGTCACTCAGCAACGTTTCATTTTAGCTAATTTACTGAATAGTGTGGCTACGAAACTTTTATTCTCACCCGAATCAAATAATACTGAAGCGGATATACCGTTTACTAGAAACGTACCTGTGACAACATCTGGAATCTGCTTGGCTTGTTCCTGGGTTAACATGTAAGCTCTGGTAGTCGGCCTAGTCTGATCAGCATCATTCTTTCCACTCCCTCCGGTTCCACCATCAGTGCATTCCTTAGCAAAATGGCCCGGCTTATCGCACTTGTAGCATGCGGGTTTTGCAGTACAATCGGGAGAATAGTGCCCCACCTTCCCACATTTATAACAGGCATTCGATCCTAGCCTGCATTCCCCACCATGAGCCTTACCACACTTATAACAAACATCCGATCCTTTACTCCACTTACTGATGTGCGAAAAGCTATATATAAATATTAATAACTAATTCTCTCAATTCAACACTAAGTCTTAAATTTATAAAACCAAACAATCCTAACTAAACTTCACACAAACGGAAAGTGTACCGGTCGCGTAGCAGCACGGTCTAACGGAAGTCCTGATGTCGAACACAAAGACACGTGAGAACGACTCAGATAATTAACCCTAATCTAAGTCCTGCCTAAATAATATATTTATTTATCTTAATTATTTAAACTAACTAAACTTAACTAACTTAACTTAGCTAACGGTGAAACTTAACGGAACAAACGATAATAAGAAAACGAATAACCTAGGTAGGATGACTTAACGGTCGTAAAATAACACGGGTGCTAACATGTGGTTGAAACCAGAGTTCTAAAGATGAGCTAACATATGTGAGGTCGAGGAAATCGGATCCCTACGGTCAGTTTTACCAGAAAACCCTAACGACGTCTAGATAGCTTTTAATTCATGGTTGTTCATCTACGTACCCTAATAACTCATCACTTGGTCCATGTCTAAGTTACAGATCTCACTAAGGCTCGAGCTAATTACAAACCTACGAAAAGAGGGGTAATTCAATACTAAAGACAAAATAACTCAACTTACAAACTTAACCTAGCCGACAATGGGAAAACCGCACGTGGTCTCGCAACGACTAACCCGATCAACTAACTAGCAAGATAAGCCGACACCTAAGGTTTTGGTCCAACTCAAAGGTGGTGAACCTACTGACTTTAATTATCCAAGAAACACAAACCCTAATGGTATGCCTACCACAATCAATCAACACACAAAGTATTAACCGAAACATGTAATTAACACCTACACGAAACTAATTCATGAAATAATCAACCACACAGGGCGAATGCAACCTGAGATACATCTATGGCAGCGGGTATACACAGAATAATATCATAAAATATGAACTTTACAATAGAAAAACAATCAATCACTTGTTAAGCACCCTAAACTAGTTAATTTTAACCGTTAAACATCAATCCTAGGTGATTCAAACAAGTTTAGCCAATTATTATGAATAAATAGCAGATAATAATCATAATTAAGCTCAAGGTATCCATTACAAACTGATTGGAACTTGTTTCAAAGTCTAAAACTCAAAAACGAACTCACAAACGTTAAAACAAGCAAAACCGACAACCGGTTGATGAAACTCCAATCCGGAAGCTCCTCCTTCTTGTTATTTCGACTTTAGCAGATCTTGGAGGCTGGAATGATGATTATTTTCGTTCATAGGGTTTAGGGTTTTTTAAATATATCATTAAACACCCCTTCCTAATATAAAACATGTTAAAACAAGCCCACAAGGCCCACTAGAAGACAAAATAACCGTTTTTTTGATTTCTCAACATTCTTGGCAGCCTTGGGACATGTTGGAATCCACCACATGCTGCTTGAATGGTATGACCTGGTCGCGTAGCGCGGCCATGCCATTTTCTGACGTTTATTGACTTCCGGCATGTTTATCTTCGTACGCGTATACCGACTTCATTAGATTCCCGTTTAAGCTGATTTTTTCTTCAATTAGACTCGTTTTTTCGCTCTCTTCAACCTTGAAATCTAAAATAATCACAAACATGTAATTTCATGCAAGAATAATAAATAATGGTTAACGGCTTACGCACAAAATAACACAAAAAAGGGATAAAACGCTATGTGATTTGCCACACATCACTTACACTCACCCCCATGCATCTTTCCATGGGTCTTACACGACCTCTTCTCCCAAACTCTCGGCTGCTTGTTCTTAGAGTTATACAATTGTGTATTGCGTCGCTTAGCATGATTGACCCACTTCCTATCTTTCTTCTCTTCCTCTACCACAACATCATCCGCAGCCAGGTCTTCATAAACCATCTCTGTGAGTTCGATAGTAGAGTCAAAGGTAGCAGGTTTACTCGTCCTAACTAGCGTGCGAACTTTCTGTGGCAATCCCCTCACATAACACTTGATCCTCTTAGCCTCGGTGTTAACCATATCAGGCACCAACCTAGACATTTAGTTAACCTCTGTGGTATACTCACGATGTGTCATCATTCCAGCTTTCAAGTTCAAAAACTCCATTTCCGCCCTCTCAACTTCGGCGTCAACATAGAACCTCTTCATCACTAATTCCTTCAGATCCTCCCACCTTAGAGCTTTAATCTCATCCCGGGTCATCCTCTGTTCCACACTTTCCCACCAATACATAGCTTCTTCACCGAATGATTGGGTAGCATAACCCACAGCTTGGTCGGGACGGCACTCGCTAATGCGGATAATTTTATCCATGGCGGTTATCCACTGAAGAGTAGCGATTGCGTCCCCCAAACCAATCAGTTTCGGCGGGTCACAACCCTTGAAGGACTTATAGTTGCACCCACCTCGGCCCCTCTTCCTATCATCAACTTTCACGGACTTTACCACGCTCGAAGCCTCCCTCTCTCCTTCATCATCTTTCCTACCATCTCCTCCCGCCCTTTCAGCAGTTCTTCCACGGCCTCCAGCAGACCCTTCAGGATTCAAGTTCTTCACAGCAGTGGCTACAGCATGAACAATGGCTTCTTGAATTGCAGGTTCAAGTTAAAACCCTTCATTGTTGTTTGGGTTTCGCCCAGCTGCGCTTCCTTCACCTCCGGTGTTGGAAGCCGTTTCTACCGAAGGTTGTCGGACACGACAAGGCCTGCCACAACGTCCAGTGCGGCCTAATGCTCCAACAACTTCCCTAGATCCAGCCATCGTATTCTGGAAAGGAAAACACAAATTTCATCACTCAAGGAACTATTTAGTACAAGGATAGTAAGGCTAACAGGTAATAACAGTGTCCTGTTGTGATTAGCTGAGCACGTTACTTTCCGTGTCCTATACACTTCCCCTTATGAGTCTATTTGTGCTGGTTCTACTTCTAAACAGTCAATCAGTCAAAACAATCAATTGATCCTATCCCTAACATTCACATATCCTCTCTTTAGCAGTTAAGCTAACAGTAACATACATTATTTAACCATGCACTTTACCTTTACTAAGCTTGCTTGAGTGACACATGGCTATCTTGAACTGGCATCTTCTTTCTTTTCTTACTTAAACCCCATTCTCTGTTCGAGTCTAAGCTTGTAGGATGTTTGAATCTTTTGAACTTTGCCCTGATCCCAACTTGTAAGGCCTCGTTACCGGTGCCCTACTTTGGACGTTGGATTCACTCATAAACACAGTTCTAAATATCAGAGTCAATTAAAACTTTACGCGGAATATAAAACTTTCATAAACATTACACAAAAATTCATAACTTGTCTTAAAATATTCATGTCCTTCAAAATCAAAACATTAAACATAAAACAACTTGCGTCTTCAGATGCCAGACTCTTATTCTTCTGCCACGTGTCCCCACTCAAGCCAGCTGTCTCATTCTACTCACCTGCGTGCATACTAAAAGTCAGCTACGCTGAGTGAGTTCTAGTTAATCACATATCATACAATATGTTCACTTACCTTCAATTATGCATCCGAAGACACATAATAATTACTTTACTATTTTACTTTCATTACATAACTTCATACATACGTACATGCTTTATTACTTTCGTACTATATATTTACTGTCCATTCTATCTCAGATATTATTAGGGTCTGATCCCTTTCTTGTCTATCTCAGATAATAGTAGGGTCTGGTCCCTTTTTACTTCTCTATCTCAGATATTATTAGGGTCTGATCCCTTTCTTCTCTATCCAAGATAATATTAGGGTCTGATCCCTTACTTCTTCATCTTCGTACATTCTGTCTTTGCATACTCGTAACATACATATACATTCTTTACTCATTCATACATATTCATATGTTGCGCATATATCTATCATAGACATTCATGTACTTCATACATACCTCCCTTGTCGATACGTGCAATATCCGAAGATTGTTCACGTACCGACAAACTTTCGTTCATATTCAAGATATACATAATTATCATATTAATCATACATGGCATACACTTACCATTTAAGGTAAGTGTATTAACTATCACATCGAGTATGCACACAGATCCGAAAACATAACAAGGAAATGGGGCTAGAAACTCACCTGAATACGGTTACGTTCACCGTTAATAGTTATTCCTTTCTTGAGCTGTGTAGGGCTAACTTAAACGAGTTAATCTACGGACACGATCTAGTACTGATGTAGGTTTGGCTCGTTACGACGTTCCAACACCAACAAGCTCGGGTTTTCGCCTTCGGATCTTGAGTCGGGATATAGGATAGTGTTGGTGTGTGTTTTTGAGGGTGTAGGCTATGGTGTATAGATAAAAAAGGAAAGGTTTAGGGTATAAGGGGTATTTATACTCCCTTAAGCCCATGGACCTAAGGGCCATTCCATCTCTTATTCAATCTTTTAAAGCCCAAGCCCATCCTCTATTAGTTTATTAACTTAAACCGAAAAACGATACACAATAAAATAAACGCAATTTATTTTATTAATTCTTAACGCAAGTAGGATGTTACATCTTACCTCATCTCATCGATTTTATAACCTTGGTCTCAAACCTTATCTATTATTATATTCATAAGTCATGTGATTCGTTTGTTGTGTGATATTATTTATTATTGTGTGAATTTTGTCGTCATCTCAAGTATTTTCTCTGCATCGTATGGGTAAGTTACTTATATATTTATTTCATTTTCTTGTTATTACTCTCGATGGTTAAATTCAACAATTTCGTCATTTTTTTGGGGTTATTTTACTAGTTAATTATGTTCATCAATTTTAATTAAAGTTTTAGTTCATTGCTATAGATTAAATGATATCGATTTAAAAGTTCTCTTTTACCCTTGTTTTCAAACCCGCACAACGGGACGAACCATGTGCATCATGCGACGATCTAAATAATTATGAGTGCACGCATAATTGTCGAAATCCTCGCATGGAACTCATAGTGAATACGGTTGTGTGTCATAACTCAGAACCGAGGGTGATCTTGGGTAACGATACAAATGTCGATGTGATAAGGATACGGTGGATACGCCGCCGGTACATCCTATATATAAATGTCCTTATCATATTTTCCATTTGTAGCGTTATTCGGGTCATTCGAAGGTTTGCGTTATGTTAAAAAAAAACTCTTTTCTTTCTTAGACTCTTACTTTCTTTCTTTATGTTATGGTTTTTCTATAATTTCGGAACGAAATTTTCAAAAAAGTTGTGAATACTGTAACATTCATCAATTTTTGAACTTGAAAACCCGTCTCGTTTAAATTTTTATTTATTTATTTGAAAATTATTAAAAGAGTTTTTAACATTGTGCAAAAATCACTCCCTTTTCATGTTCTATCCTAACTTGTTAGCCATCCAAACCCAAAGGGCCATTCTGAAAATTATTAAAATATTATTTTAATCCATCTTCTTCCTTCCCCATAATCACCGTCGAGCTATACCCCCCCCCCCCCCCCATTTTGCTTGTTCCTCAATCTTCGGCATAGTTGATCTTTCCAAATCCTTCCTAGACCCATAAACTCGTTAACCGACAACCTAATTATTGTAAACCATAGTGATTTGACAGCTAATTCAAATTAAAACGAACCGCGGCTAGCATGATCAAGTTACCCTATAAATACACAATCTTAATTCAATTAACTCATACAACACACTCCTCTTATTGTCACGAACCTAACCCCTATAGATAATTAGATTAATTTGTTCATTCAGTAGTTCGTTTTTACACACCTTGATCCGGCCCTGTTTTGATCTCGTTCACCCTCGTCTGATCAGTGTTAGAGGTAATTAAATACACGATTTGAATCGCGTTTACATGTAGATCAAAAGTTCTAAACTTGTTTTGATCAATTGTAAATGGATTGATCAATTTGATTTCTAGGGTTTGTTTAATAAAATCTATTATGAATTGATAGTGTATTTAATTAATGAAAAGCAGATATGTTTGCAAGTGCTGGTCAGCCCAGCTGGTTAAACACTTGAGCTATGGAGGCAGAGGTCGCGGGTTCGACCCCCTGCCACCCCGTTTTTGTCTTTATTTTTGGTATTTGTTTAAATTAATAAATTCTTATGGTTTTAAACCTTAATAAATGATAAATAATTTATATTTTATTAAATCAACATATTGACTCGTTGTTTTTCGAATCTCGGTTAGAACTAGATATATATACATAGATATCTATGTATATATAAATATATATATATATATATATATATATATATGTATAAAATTTATTAAAGTATAAGGTTTTTGTAATAAATATTTTTTATTTAGAATACGTAAACTAAGGTATATAATATTATTTTACATAATAATTTGGCTAAGTAATTTATAAACAAATGACATTTTTATAAATATATATATTGTTACCGCTTTAATAATATAAGTAAGAATTTTTTATAAATAGTTATATTTTATACAATATTAATTTATAAGTAATCTTTATTAATCATAAACTTTAAATAAAATATGCTATACTCTCTATACCCGTTCATATCTCGTTTCTCTCTTAGTCCATTTATTAATTTGTAGTATTTTCTCGTTATTACACTTGTTAGGATATGACTTTGCTACCTCTCGAGTGTGACGCTTATTCTCCTAGCTACCAATCTTAACGTATTTATTCATTTGGGGGTGACATGTATACCCTATTTATCTATTCTTTTAAGGTGAGTTTACATATTCCTCGTTTTCATCTTTTAAATTTTGGGGGTGACATGTATACCCTATTTATCTATTCTTAACACAATTCAATATATGTTTATGTGTGATTATTGCATGCACTATGATAATGCTCTATGTACTTAATTGTTTATTTTATGTTTGGTTGTTGGTATCTCATCCTCATCTATCCTCATCTAGTATGATCATACATTTACCCAAATACTTTGATTTCGTATCAGTAAGAACGGGTCCACATCTATTTAGTTGTTTACATTTTCATAAGAATTGTAATACTCATCATTAACATATGAATTGTGGTTTTTATCTATATATATCTCAACTAAAACTTATGTATTCTCACCAACATTTGTGTTGACAAACTCTATTTTCATACATGTTACAGGTACAAGTAGTTGATATTATTCAAGTTGGAAGACAATAGTTTGACCTTAGGATATTATTCAACATACAAAATACGATGTAATTGTTATAATTATTGAATTTGTGTACGTGTTTAATGTTAATGAAATTAAATATTTATTGTCGCTTTTATTAGTGTCTTTTGAGTTATTGTCCAATCAATACGTTACGCCTCGGCATGTTCCGTCGCCTTTGGTCGGGGTGTGACACCTCCTCCAATGGTTTGAACGCATGGAGAGCGTTTTCATCCACTACCAATGTCCCGAGGACAAGAAAACCACCTATGCTTCAAGTGTATTTGATAAGAGAGCCCTAACTTGGTGGAACAATGAAAAATACTCCCGTGGAGCCGAAGTCGCCATGGCTATCATGGGACGCCCTCAAGGAAATCATGCTCATGGATTTTTGCCCAAAGAACGAGATACAAGGATTGGAAGCCGAATTTTGGGTACTTAAGAAAGAAAGCGGTGATAATGACACCTACAACAACCATTTCCATGAACGAAGTCTATTGGTTCCTCATTTGGTCACTCCTCTCTCTCGAGCCATTGATAAGTATATAAACGGGTTGCCCATGCAAATCCAAGATTCCGTCTTTGGTAGCAACCCGCAAAACCTTCATGCTGCCATCACTCTTGCTGCTACTCTAACCGAAAACCACGTTAAAGCCGGGACCTTGATGAGGAAGAATACCAAGAAACCCCCGGGAAGGCCGCGATCGAACCCTATAAAGAGGTCAAGGCCGAATCTTCTTCCAATCCCAACAACCATACTAACCATTACTCCATCAACAAGAAGAAACGCAAGACTGATCACCGTAACTATGCTTTAACCTAATCCAATCCACTACCCCAAGCCCAACAAGCCTATCCCAACAACAAACCCTTTACCGGACCTCACCCGTTATGTACCACTTGCCAACGTCTGTAAAAACTCGGACCTTTTAAAATTAATATTTTAATTAAATACCCAACTAATTTCGATGTCTGAGAAATTCTATCGCGTTTATCGAATAAATTAACTAATATTCTATTAATTATATAATATAATTATAACTTTTGATATATTCAATTTTAGACCAAACTTAAACATTTGCCTCTTTATACTCCCATATCTAAACCTTAAGGACTAAAATTGCAAATACTACCATTCTTATCATCCTAACCCGTTTAATCCTGGATTCGACCCAAACCCATACCCAAATTCTCAAACTCGCGACTCGTTTAACAAGCTTGAGCCATAATTTCGTTGTTAACATGGAAATTGAATCAAGGGTTTCGTTAATCTTGAAATAATCACCACACCGACAGCACTAATTAGGTTATATCAATCAAACGGATTCGTATTTCCTAATAATCTAAGCCGACACAAACCCATTTTATATATACATATAAACGACCTTCATAATGCAATTAAACTGGCAGATACGATCCTTGCAACCTCACAATTGAAACCCCCATAACTTATTTGGGTATAATAAACGTCTGAGTCGGGTTCTTGATATTGGTCTGCCGTCCTCTTTCTCGGTCTTTCTCGGTCTGTTTTGCAAGAACCCTAATCTATATTGATCAATCATACATCGGTTCATCGGATTAAGATTTATAGGGTTCAACTATTTTCTTTGCTTTGCGCCTGTCTGTTTAACTAGTTTTGATTTCATCATAATAACAACCAACACACCAGCGCGCATGGCTGGTGTGTATGTTAACTCAAGGAACGCTGGGGGAACGGGTTCGAACCCCCCAGCCACCTTATATTTTTTTAATTACTTCCTTGTAGGTTAATAAAACCATATTAGATATTAAGTTAATATTATAAAATCATAAATATTATTAAACATAATAAATCTACTTTTTTATAAAACCAGCATTTTAACTAATTACGTTTCCGAATCCTTGCTAATATATATATGTGTGTGTGTGTGTGTGTGTGTGTGTGTGTGTGTGTGAGTATGTATTATGAAAAGATTTTGAATCTAAAATATACTTAATAAAATCTTGTTAATGGACATAATAAAATATATAAAATTCAAGTATTGATAAAAAAGAGGATTATAGTTTATACAAAAATTATTTTTTATTTTATATTATTGATTACTTACAATACCTATTTAAAGCTACCTTTATTTATAGTAAGAATATATATATATATATATATATATATATATATATATGTATTTTTTTAAGTTAAAATAATTATTTAAACACAAATCCCTTTATATAAACTATACAATCTTTATAATTATTTATTTCATATTGTTTATGTTAAAACTTGATAAATGAAAGTGATATTTCAAAATTGTTAAAGTAATAATAGTAAATCTCTGGAAAATATAATTTTCACAAGAATATACCCGTTCATATCTCTTTTCTCTCTTAGTCCATTGGTTAATTTGTAGTATTTTTCGTTATTACACTTGTTAGGATTTGACCTTGCCACCTCTCGAGCGCGACGCTTATTCTCTTACCAATCTTAATGTATTTATGCATTTTCTTATTGCTAAGGTGAGTATGTCACTCCCCTTATTTTACTTATTATTAACTATTTTGGGGACATATGCGTTCGTAGATATTTTCTATTATATATAGTATTCAACCATAACTGTCTATCCTTGTGTGTTTATCAGTTTTCCTAACTTACTAATTGCTTACTTGCTTTATTTGAACGCATTATGGTGATGTTCCTCATTTTAGTATGGTCATACGACTAAATTCGACAACCGATGTTCATTTTTATGGCACGGTTTAGTCCTTGGTTGGTAACCACTGTCCATTTATATGGAATTGGTTAAGCCATTTCTTTATGGTTTGTTTGATTGTTATGTGCTACGGCTTAACTGTATATCTCACGGCAACAATTTGCACTTTTACTTATTATTATTATAGTGTCTCAAATCTATTGTTATACTCACTCAACCTAATGTTGACAAAATTATTGTATTTTAACACATATGCAGGTTATCGTGTGATGTGAAGTTAGTTCTTGTTTTGGAAGGACACTTAAGAATAAAGATAGAGAAATTAAACAAGACTTTTGTTTTTATGATTAATATTTGTTTGGTGAACTAGTTGTCTTTTCGAATATTGTATTGAATAATTTGTGGCATGTCCCTGTAATAACTGAAAAAGGGGAGAGAAACTGTGAGTCAGGCCTTGGCAAAACGGTTCCGAGAACCAAAGGTAAGATGCTATTCCTTACCTGGGGGATAACCTGACCATAATACTCGACCCTATGGACCCGAGCGAGACCCAAAAATGCCATATGACTGACACCCTAGGCTGTCAACCGTGACCACATTAGTGGTTACATTCCTTATAATATTTTAAACCGAATTCACGGTGATTCGTGACTTAAATTCGGTAACTTTCCGATTATGGTGTTATGTTATTTTAAATGGTTAGTTGGGAATCCCGACTATCCATTTCTCAACTTGTTTTCATATTTTTGTTGGAGTTATTAACGTGGTGATTCACAAGATACTCCAACTACCCAATTTTTATTTCGATAGTTCGTTATTTAGTTTGATCGGTTAAAACGCCATGTAATTCTCATCGGGCCGACAAACTTCATTGCATTGTCAATTCGTTAATTAGTTACGACAGTTAAAATGTCATGTAACGCTCATAGGCTGTCAAACTCAGTTGTTTTATTCGTTAATTTTTGTTGGGCCATTCAAATTGCCATGGAAAGCTCATGGGATGCCAACACACAAACTTTGTTTCGTTAATTGTTTGTTAAGTTAACTCAATAAATTAAATTTTAAATTTTAAACTGACATCCTCTAATTATCACACATTAATCATTTTACTACATCAACTCATAAATATCTACGCAATGTACCCCTACCATACAATCTTTTACTTTTATCCCTTATGATATTTCTCTATTAATAAAATTTTCTTCTATTTTTAAAATGATTTCCTCAACTTATCTTTCACCTTATAAGTCTTAATTTTAATCCTTATAGAATGTATTCACTAAGAGATCACCGTCATCACCAACGTTCATCCGGTTCACATGATCGCCGCTTGGCTGCTAGGATCACAAAAGAATTTGTTGTTGCAATGCCCACGATAGTCACTCAGATCCAAAGACTCCAACGGATATGCCTCCTCGGCCGCACCAAATAACTATGATTTCAGTAACTTTTTGAGCACCAAACCTCCATCCTTCTGTGGTGAGGAAAATGCCACCGTCTTGCTTCAATGGTGCGAGGAAATGGAAACCATCTTCATCCACTGCGAATGTCCAAATGCCAAACGGACCAAGTTCGCCTCGATTCGAGAGTCGAGCTATCATCTTGTGGAAAGCCCTGAGGAATGACCAAGGGTCTGACTTGATCGTATCCATGCCTTGGGAGGAACTTAAGGAAAGAGTTTTGCCCGGAACATGAGTTGCAGAGACTTGAAGCCGAATTTTGGGAACTCAAGAAAGATAACGGGGATAACTCTACCTACTCGAACCGCTTCCGTGAACTTAGCCGAATCGTACCCCACCTTATAACCTCCGAACACCGCGACATTCAGAACTACATTCGTGGTTTACCAAACATTTTCCGTGAAGTTGTGGTGAGTCGTGACCCGTTAACCATTGGTGAGGCGATGGACCTAGCTGCCTCTCTCACCGACAGTCATGTTAGGGATGGAACCTTGTCTCGCAAGGATTCCAAGCCTAATCCAAACAAGACCAAAACTGACTCACCCGCTGATGCAAAAGCCGAACCCAAGCCTGCTTCCAACCACAATCACCGCAACAACAACCATAACAACAAGTGTATAGCCTATGCCGTTAACCAACCCAGTAACCAACCTCCTCCTAACCAAAACCAAAATACCCCAAATAAGAAGGCCTATGCCGGACCTTATCCCCTATGTGTCAAGTGTAACCATCACCACTCTGCTCAATCCTCTTGCCGACAATGCACCAAATGCAATCGCTTTGGCCACCTTGCTAGCACTTGTCGTTTCCCTCCTAATGCACAAGCCACCTCACCAGCTCAACCCAGTGTCCCTTATACCCGTGCTTGCTACCAGTGTGGAGACCCAAATCACCTCTGTAATATGTGCCCTCAAGTTATCCATGCCATTCAAGCCCAAACTATGACCGCACCCCACTACTTTACCCATGCTCACAAAATTCAAACCCATCAACCCCATATCCCTCAAGCTCCTCCCATCAATTAAGGCCAACCTTACTTAACCCAACTCTATCAAGCTCCGCACCCACAAGCTCAAGTGTACCAAGCCTACTCTACTCAAGCCCCTGCTATGCAAGTTCAACCCATTCAAGCTATCCCAAGTCAATCAACCTTGACTGCTCCAACATCTATGAATGCAACTCCTCATGGTTCTCCAAGTCACGTCAATTAAGCTACTCAGAGAACCCGAAGACTTTTTTTTCATTTTCTTTATCTATCTCACTTTATTTCGTGTTTTTTTTTAATCACGCATTGTAACGCCTTTTTATGACTTTGAATTATTTTAATTTGAACTATTTATCCATTTGCATATCGTACCTTATGAATAAAGTATCTTTTGTTTAAATAGATTGTTTTTTAAGCCTACTTTTATATTACTTCCTTGCCTTCGTTATTCACAACCCATTCACATCAACTATTAATAAATTATCTCTTTTCCAAACTTTAAATACTTATATTTTTAAGTTTAAAAGATGTCTTTGAAATTTCCTTGCTTTATCAAAATCCACTGCAACTTACGAAATTGTTATTTTCCAGTGTTATAATTAAAACTCCTTAAAACTTTTGTTTTCTTAAAACCATGTTCTTTAAATGTTTTGTAACCCACACAATGGGACAAGTTATGTGGACCATCCGACGATCTAAGTAATTACGGGGTCGGCACATAATTACCGAAGTCCTCGCATGGAAAACATAATCTGAATAATTATGTGTCATAATATAGAATTGTAAGTAGTTGAGATAACGGTACAAATGCAAGGATGATAAGGATATGGTGGATATGCCGCGGTTACATCATATATAAGTGCCCTTATCGGATTTTCATTTGAAGCATTGCTTCAACTATTCAAAGTTTTGTATTATGATTTATTTTAAATCATATTTAAAGTTTTTACTTCTTTAAATTTAACGGTGTTGTTATAGTTTTCTTTAATTTCGAGACGAAATACCCAAAAGTAGGGGAGACTGTACCAACTCGGACCTTTTAAATTTAATATTTTAATTAAATACACGACTAATTTCGATGTTCGTGAAATTCTATCGCGTTTATCAATTAAATTAACTAATATTATATTAATTATATAATATAATTATAACTTTCGATATGTTACAATTTGGGACCAAACTTAAAACTTTACCTCTTTATACTCCCATCTCTAATGTAGGTCCCCCCGGGGCGTCGCCGATCGATACGAGATCCGCACGAGGTCTAGGAGTGCGGAATCCTCCTAGACTCGTTTAATGGTGTAGAAGACGAAGAACACGATTACACACATACAAACACACGAACAAACACAAGAACGGGATAAACGAATCTGCAGATCTTTTATATAATAATCATAACTCGTTACATACCAAACACGAAAACAAAGGCACGGCCGACCCGAGGTGAGCTCTACCTCGGGCCGTCCCACACGACTCTCCCTCTCGGTTTCTCTCTAGACAAATAAACTGATCACAAAACACTCTGACTTTCTGGATACTCAAACCTAAACAAGACACATATATATATATATCAAAACAACTTCGCGGGCTTGGGCTTGGGCCAGTAGGCGAAGTTGTTATGAAGTTGTTACAACTTCGCCTAAGGCGAAGTTGTTACAACTTCGCCTAAGGCGAAGTTGTTACAACTTCGCCTAAGGCGAAGTTGTTACAACTTCGCCTATGGCGAAGTTGTTACAACTTCGCCTATGGTGAAGTTGTTCTAACTTCGTACTTCGTTTCCGCTGATCAGAATTGCATAGCGACGGTCACAAAATGCACCAACATCTAAACCTTAAGGACTAAAATTGCAAATATTACCATTCTTATCATCCTAACCCGTTTAACCCTGGATCCGACCCAAACCCATACCCAAATTCTCAAACCCACGACTCGTTTTACAAGTTTGAGCCATAAGTTTCGTTGTTAGCATGAAAATTGAATCAAGGGTTACGTTAATCTTGCCATAATTAACACATAGACACCGCTAATTAGGTTATATCAATCAAACGGATTTTCATTTCCTAATAATCTATGTCGACCAAAACCCGTTTTATATATACATATAAACGACCTTCATAATGCAATTAAACTAGCAGATACGATCCTTGCAACCACACAATTGAAACCCCCATAACTAATTTGGGTATAATAAACGTCTGAGTCGTGTTCTTGATCTTGGCATGTCATCCAAATTCTCGGTCAATAAATCAACGATTTAACATCTTCTAGGGTAATCACATATATGATTATGATCGCCCTAATCTGTTTTGCAAGAACCCTAATCTATATTTATCAATCATACATCGGTTAATTTGATTAAGATTTCTAGGGTTCATCTATTTTCTTTGCTTTGCGCCTGTCTGTTTAACTAGTTTTGATTTACATCATAATAACAACTAACACACCATCGCGCATGGCTGGTATGTATGTTAACTCACGGGACGCTGGGGGGCGGCCACCGTATATTTTTTGAATTAATTCCTTATTGGTTAATTAAACCATATTAGATATTAAGTTAATATTATAAAATCATAAATATTATAAAACTTATAATAAATCTATTTTTATAAAACTGGCATTTTAACTAATTACGTTTTCGAATCCTTGTTAAAAACTATATATATATATATATATATATATATATATATATATATATGTGTGTGTGTGTGTGTGTGTGTGTGTGTGTATGTATGAATATGCATTATGAAAATATTTTGAATCTAAAATATACTTAATAAAACCTTGTTAATGGACATAATAAAATATATAAAATTCAAGTATTTATAAAAAAAGAGGATTATAGTTTATACAAAATTATTATTTATTTTATATTATTGATCATTTACAATACTTATTTAAAAGCTACTTTTATTTATAATAAGAATATATATATATATATATATATATATATATATATATATATAAACATTAAGTGTATTTTCTAAGTTTAAAGTAATTATTTAAAAACAAATCCCTTTATATAAACTATACGTACTTTATTAATATTTATTTCACAATAATATGCCCGTTCATATCTTGTTTCTCTCTTAGTCCATTGGTTAATTTGTAGTCTTTTCCGTTATTACACTTGTTAGGATTTGGCCTTGCCACCTCTCGAGAGCGACGCTTATTCTCTTACCAATATTAATGTATTTATGCATTTGCTTATTGCTAAGGTAAGTATGTCACTCCCTTTATTTTACTTACTTTTAACTGTTTTGGGGACATATGCGTTCGTAGATATTTTCTATTATATATAGTATTCAACCGCAACTGTCTATCCTTGTGTGTTTATCAGTTTGCCTAACTTACTAATTGCTTACTTGCTTTATTTGAACGCATTATGGTGATTTTACTCATTATAGTATGATCATACGACTATTTTCGGCAACCGATGTCCATTTTTATGGCACTGTTTAGTCATTGCTTAGTAACCGATGTCCATTTATATGGGAATTGGTTGAGCCATTTCTTTATGGTTTGTTTGATTGTTATGTGCTATGGCGTAACTGTATATCTCACGAGAACAGTTTGCACTTTTACTTATTATTATTATTATTATTATTATTATTATTATTATTATTATTATTATTATTATTATTATTATTACAGTGTCTCAAATCTGGTGTTATACTCACTCAACCTAGTGTTGACAAAAATATTGTATTTTAACGCATATGTAGGTTATCGTGTGATGTGAAGTTAGTTCAATTTTTGGAAGGACACTTAATAATAAATATAGAGAAATTAAACAAGACTTTTGTATTTATGATTTATGTTTGTTTGGTGAACTAGTTGTCTTTTCGAATATTGTATTGAATAATTTGTCTCAATCAAATTTTATTAAATAGATATGAAATTTTCAGTATTGCATAATAGTACCTTGAGAGCTGTGGGCAATCATTTCACGCTCCGGGATTTCCTCCGTAGGTTGGGGTGTGATAACGTCATCATCCCGCTTACTCTTCATATCAATTGTGCACCAATTGCAACAGTTATGGTCATATTGCCAGCACTTGCCATGAAGTTATGCGTGGACAAACCGCTACTCAATAGTTCATTCTGCAAAACTCTCAACCTCGTACTTACCATTTGCTCAACCTATTGCTCCTCCTAGGGATTTCTAGAATTGTGGAAACCCCAATCATCTCCGCAATGCTTGTCCTCGACTCGCTTATGCTCACCAAGCCCAAGTTATACCCGCTCCTTGCTACACCACCCAAGCCTCCCAATTACAAACCTACCAACCCCAAGTCCCACAACTCATTACCCCTGAAGTCCCTCAACTCATGGCTCCCATGCAACCGATTCAAGTCACCGCTATTCAAGCTCCACCACCAAACCAAGCCGCTCAAGAAACCCAAGATGTTCGTGGGCGTGCTTTCATGCTTAATGAGAACCAAGCCCAAAACTCCAATGATGTGGTGAACGGAACGTTTCTCATGAATAATCATTCTACTTCGGTTTTATTTGATACGGGCGCTGATAGGAGTTTCATTTCCTTTGATTTTGAGTATATACTTGCCAAGCCTCGTGTTAAGTTATCTAAGCCTTTCTCGGTAGAAGTTGCTAAAGGTAGTTCGATTGTTATTGATTCTGTTATCCGTAATTGCACTCTCACCCTCAACAAACATAAATTTTCTATTGCTCTCATACCGATGAAGATGGGAATTTTTGATGTCATTGTTGGCATGGTTTGGTTATCCTTACACCGTGCTGAAATCTTGTGCATCGAGAAATATATCCAAATTCCTCTCCCGAATTGTGTAGTCTTAAACGTTTATGGAGAAAGACCTTACTCAAAACTTAACATCATTTTTTGTTTTGAAGCCCAACGTTATTTATGCAAGAAATACGTGGCTTTTCTAGCCCATGTAACCGAGAAGAAACCCGAAGAGAAGAAGAAAATTTCCGATATCCTGATCAGCAGTGATCTTGTACCCAGAGCTAATCCCGTTGCCTAATCACCTTATCTTCTTGCACCCTCCAAAATGCAAGAACTTTCTAAACAAATCCAAGGTCTTTCGGACAAGGGATTTATACGTTCTAGTTCATCCCCGTGGGACGCACCAGTTTTATTCGTGAAAAAGAAAGACGGAATCTTCTGTATGTGTATCGAATACTGTGAACTCAACAAACTCACCATCAAAAACCATTACCCATTACCTCGTATCGATGACCTTTTCGACCAACTTCAATGAGCCTATTGTTTTTTGAAAATAGATCTCCGTTCGGGTTATCATCAACCCCGTGTTAATGAAGAAGACATGCCCAAAACTACATTCCGAACTCGATATGGGCATTACGAATTTTGTGTTATGCCTTTTGGGCTAACCAATGCACCCGCGGTTTTCATGGATCTCATGAACCGTGTTTGCAAACCCTACTTGAATAAATTCGTAATTATTTTCATCGATGATATCTTGATCTATTCAAAAACCGAAACCGATCACAAGAAGCATTTACATGCTATTCTCGATCTCTTGAGAAAAGAACAACTTTATGCTAAGTTTTCTAAGTGCGAATTTTGGCTAAAGGAAGTTCAATTTTTGGGCCATGTCGTAAACGACAAAGGTATTCACGTTGATCCCACCAAAATCGAAGCCATCAAAAATTGGAAAATCCCGACTTCTCCCACTGAAGTTCGATATTTCCTTGGTTTAGCGGGATATCACCGTCGTTTCATTCAAAATTTCTCGAAACTTGCTTTATCTCTCAACGCCTTAACTCACAAGGGTAAGCCTTATGAGTGGGGGGTCGAAGCAAGAAAAAGCCTTTCAAACCCTAAAGGACATGCTTTGCAATGCCCCGATTCTAACCCTCCCCAAGGGTAATGATGATTTCATTGCCTTTTATGATGTATCTAACCAAGGTATTGGTTGTGTTCTTATGCAATGAGGCAAGGTTATTGCGTATGCTTCAGGGCAACTCAAAATCCATGAAAAGAATTATACAACTCACAATCTCAAACTTGGATCCATTATATTCGCTCTAAAAATGTGGAGACACTATCTATATGGTACGAAATGTGTCGTTTACACCGATCATAAAAGAGGTCAACATGAGACAGCGATGATGGGCTGAGTTACTTAGTGACTATGATTGTGAGACTCGCTACCATCCCGGTAAAGCGAATGTCGTGGGAGATGCCCTAGGTTGTAAAGAACATGATAAATCTGTGTTGCTTAATTGCGTGATTAATCAACCCGATCTTCTTTTCCACATCTATGAGGTTCAACACGTCTCCGTTACCGAAGGTAACATGTATGACGAGATGTCGTGTGGTGCCGAACTTCAACTCGAAACCAAACGAAATGACTTGCTTTATTTCATCAATCATTTAAGGATTCCCGATCGTGATTATCTTCGCACCTTCATTTTGGATGAAGCGCATAAGTCATGATACTCTGTTCATCCTGGTGCGGATAAAATGTATGCCGATATTCATTCAAATTATTGGTGGCCCGGAATAAAGAAGGATATTGCGGTATATTTTTCCAAGTATGTCATGTGCTCTATGGTTAAAGCCAAGCATCAAAAACCTTTTGGTTTACTCGAGCAACCTCCGATTCCCGTTTGAAACCGATGGCATTGCTATGGATTTCATCACTAAACTTCCAACAACCTGTGAACAACATGATAGTATTTGGGTAATCATCAATCGTTTAACCAAATTCGCTCATTTCATTCCAATTCGAGAGAAACATTCGGTCGAGCAACTTGCTAAGCTTTATGTCAAGAACATCATTTATCGTCACGGAGTACCTTTGACTATCATATCCGATCGTAATGTTTGTTTCATCTCTCATTTTTGGCAAAACCTTCAAAAATCCTTGGGAACTCGATTAGATCTTAGCACCGCTTATCATCCTCGAACCATTCAGACTTTCGAGGATATGCTTAGATCTTGTATATCGGAATTTGGTGGAAATTGGGAGGAATATCTACCACTCATTGAGTTCTCGTATAATAATAGTTTCCATTCTAGCATTGGAATGGCTCCGTTCAAAGCTCTTTAAGGCCGCAAATGTCGTTTCCTAATATGTTGGAACGAATTTAGAGAATCTCAAATAACCTGTCCCGAGATGGTTCAAGAAACATCTGATAGAATTGCTCAAATTCGTAAAAATATTCTCGCCACAAGAAGTTGTCAAAAGATTTATGCTAATAGACGTTGAAAGCCTCTCGAGTTCAATATTGGTGTCATTCTCAAGGTATCTCCTTGGAAAGGAGTCGTTCATTTTGGTAAAAAAAAGGAAAATTATCACCTCGATTCGTTGGTCTGTTCAAGATAATTGATATAGTTGGTAAAGTTGCTTACAAACTCGATCTTTCTGCTGAACTCTGTAACGTCCACCCGACTTTTCAAGTATCGAATCGCAAGAAATGTCTTGCCGAGGGTAATCTCCATATACCCCTCAATGAAGTTCATATATACGAGAACATGCACGTTGTTGAGAAACCAGTGGAGATTGTGGATCGCATGGATAAGAAAACGAAGCGTAGCTGAATTCCGTTAGTTAAAGTCCGTTGGGAATCTAAATGTGGTGTTAAAGTTACTTGGGAACGTGAAGATCAATTGAAGACCAATTATCCTCATCTCTTTGTTGCAGTTTCACCTTAATTTCATGATGAAATTTCCAAAAGTAGGGAATACAATGACAATTGTCAATTTTCAGTTTATGATTTATTGTAGTGTAACCGAATTTCGCATTTAATAAAATCGTCGTATTATTTTTATTTATTATATTTTTAATCAGTGTTGTAAATGTCGGATTCCAAGGCCTTGGAATCAGCGATTCCAATGTCCTCGGACATCAACCTTGCCGCCTTTTCCCAACTCGGCCACCATTACTCGCCAAGGTCCAACTCGGTCAAAATTCGGTTTACCAAGTCTTTGAATTCTTGGCTTACACTTTCTCCCCATCATCAATCTTTTCCCAACTAAAACAGAAGTAGTAGAACGCGGCGGAATTAAGATGTACGTCTCGGCATTGGGTGTCAAATTCACATGATCTTGAACAGCGTAAGACATTAAAGCTTCATGAATAACGGCCACCTTTCTAGATGTTTGTGAGATGGTTTCGTAGAAGAAGTGATGAGCTAAATGAAGGCTAGAGATGTGTAGGGAACTATGGGGCGGTGTTGTTGTTTGGAGTGGGATGTGCTGTGAGAGTAGGGTCTGGGAGGTCGTGGAATTGTATAAAACGGTGTTATGGGAGGCAGTAGTGGATGGGGATGTTGTAGGCGGAGATGAGGCGTGAAGGAGTTGGTTGATATGGCCTTGTGCAAGGAAGGGCACCATCACCACCACCAAGTCAGTTGCCATTTGAAATTTCAAGTTGTTTGTTGAGTGGGCGTGTTAATAATAATAATAATATATTGCATCGGGACAAAATCTAGCAACTATTGTGACACCAGCTTGTCTTTTTATGAATTCTTTGTTGTTCCTCGCTTTTAAATATAGAGTTCTTGGTTTTAAATACTTTTAACATTGACCGATTGATAGATAGCCTTTAAAACTTACAAATTGTTCCCTAACACTTTCAATGTTTAACCTATTTTCTTCTGGCACTCCTGGAGTAACGAGACACTAACTTCGTTAGTGTTTGAGGGTAAAAATGTCACTTTTCAAAGTTCAAGGGACAAAATCATTTTTATTTTATTTTATATTCCATCATCCCTCTCCACCCAACCACCAACCACCACCGCCACTGACAGCCACCAGCCACCACCACCACTGACAACCATCAATCAGCAGATGGTGGTGGTACCAAATTGAATCCACATTTCGCTCCTCAATTTCAATTCCTTTCTTTCTTGGATCTAGGCCACTGTTTTGTTTACATTATGCAAGTTTCGTACCCACAACTTTCGTTTTCATTTTACGAATGAAAGATGACATTATTATTATTATTATCATTATTATTATTATTAGACTTTAATAGTTTGTTTTATTTCATTTATTTTTATTATCCATGGCTAGCGGCAACAAATTAGTCTCCGTTAATCCCGAAGAGCTCATGTTTCCATGTAAGCGTGATTTTGATATCATTTGTGTTATTCATAAACTTTAACTTTGTGTTATTTGTTATGGTTGTCAGTTGCGGTGATGGCTAGTGGTTGTCAGTAGCGGTGGTGGTTGGTGGTTGTCGGCAGGGAAGAAGGAAGAGGGGTGGTGGTTAGGCGGAGAGGGATGATGGAATATAATATAAACAAAATTTTGATTTTGACCCCTGAACTTTGAAGAATGATACTTTTTTACCCAAACACTAACGAAGTTAGTATCTCGTAACTCTGGGAGTGCCGAAAGAAAATATGTTAAAATTGGGAGTGTTGGGGAACAATTGGTAAGTTGGGAGTGCTATCTACAAATGAGTCAAATTTGAAAGTATTTAAAACCAATATCCCTTAAATATAAAAATATGTAGCAAATTTTGTATATGGCTAATGCTGTATGAAAACAGGTTTAATAACGAAGGATTTATTTTATAAATACAGACAAATATGTGGTAAAAAGAAATCTTAAAAGTAATAATAAAAAATAACTAAAAAATCATAACTCAAAATACAAAAAACTCAAAAGAAAAAAAAATGTTTCCCCCGTCTTCCTCGTTATTTAAAAAAAAGACGATACTGAGAAAAATATATATTTGTTTCTTTTTTATTTACCATTGTGTTTTTCGATTATTTTCGTCATTGGTTGTGTCTTTTTTCCTTAACATGGTGTCTTTTTTTGTTGATAATTTGTTAAGGGATTTAAGTCAGGTATTAAGTGGACAATAACTTACCTCATATTCACATTGTCAAAATATTAACATTGAAACAATAGTTTTATATAACAATCTCACTAACATAAAAGAAAAAAACAATCCCAACGGGTTCTAAGCCCAAATATATAAAAGACCACAAACATAAAAGCATTTCTTAACAAACTTAAAAAATATATAACTTAAACCATGAAGTTTAAAGATTCTCAACCTCCTCAGAAATATGCCAAGTATGGAACTCGAGTAAACCAGGCAATTCGAGCAAAGTATTTAATCGAGCGGTGTATTTTATTCGAGTAAGGTTATATTCAAGATATGTTACGGACCTCGGGCAAGGTATTTACTTAATTGAGCAAGGTATCTAATTCGATTAATGTTAAGTGTCAATCTTCGACCAAGCTGCACTTAGTCGAGCATTGTTGCTCTTCAGTCGAGCACAATTTGTGTTAGAGCAAATACTTGACATATCCAAGCTTAAGCCAAGTTTTCAAGTGATTTTGTGGGTCAAGAAAAGATACAACACTTTTTGGAAGTTAAATAATTTATTATAAGGACTTATACGAGCATAGTTTACCCTTCCCAACCCTTGATCTTTTATTCGAGTAAGGTTATATTCAAGATATGTTATGGAACTCGAGCAAACCAGACACTTCGATCAATGTATTTACTTAATCGAGCAAGGTATCTTATTCGAGTAAGTTAAAAGTATCAAGCTTCGAACAAGCTGCACTTAGTCGAGCAATGTTGTTCTTCAGTCGAACACAATTTGTATTAGAGCAAACACTTGACATATTCAAGCTTAAGCCAAGTTTTCAAGTGATTTGGTGGGTCAAGCAAAGATAAAACACTTGTGAGAAGTTAAATAATTTATTAGATGGACTTCTACGAGCATAGTTCAACCTCAAACAAACTACAGTACCTCGGTATACTATTATTGCTAGAATAAGTTTATATAAGCCAATTAAAAACATAATATTATTAACACAATTTTAGTATTTAAGATATAACAACATTAACATATATTTTTAACAATAAAGAAAAACTTCAAGTAACTCGCGTAACACCCGGGCTAAAAGCTAGTGCATATATATATAGGGGAGGATTATTTTGAGAACCATGGTGAGTTTTAAGAACTCAATTTTGAACCACACATTTAATTAAATGATATAAAATATGTGACTGAGATTAAATTTAATTAAAAAATGAAGCAGGAGAGAGAATAAGTATTTTTTATAATTACACAAGTTTAATCGTTAGTTACACATGTGTAAAAAGTCGATTCAGTGTGTAAAAAAATACCGTAATTTTTTGTACATCACTTACACTTACATATTACACATGTGTAAAAAAAATTCGAAAAAAAAATTGTTACGTTGAGTTTTTTCGAGTTCTTAAAACTCAAAGTGGTTCTTAAAAGAAATCAATCCTGTATATATATATATATATATATATATATATATATATATTGGGGAACTCTAAAAAAGTGAGAAACCAGGGAACCCAACCCTTGAAATTTTCTCACATCCTTATAGTACACCCTCAATCATCTACATCACAACATTTTTGTAAAGAAAAAAAAACCTTCAAAAAATAATTATAAAAATTATAAAATTAAAAAAATGAAAAAATAAAAAAAGTTAATAAACCAAAATGTTTATCTAGTATCCCCCGTTCTAAAAAAATCTCGGTTAGCTTTCAAAAAATAACTAAAAAATTTTATAAAACAAACAAAAACGAAAAAAGTAAAAAAAATTGTCTATCCATCCTTCATTTAAAAAAAATAAAAAAAAATATCGGTTTACCCTTCGGATTTAGTTTAACATTTAAGGATAAGTTTTTTGTGGTTTTAGGTTTTCCGGGATGGAGGTTAGGTAATATCAGGTGGGGGTGGTGGGGGCTTTGCTTGTACACGTGACTGTGAAAAGACAACAGGAAATGAAAAATGCATAAATATATTATAACCGTCACATTAAAACTCACATTGTCTTATACACGCGTAAAACACATAACTTGTTAATTTTCATGAACACTAAATTCCGTGAGATAACCGTAGGTTGGTTTTTAATTTATATATATACACACACACATTAAATAATAACGAAACGTGTTGTTTTACATGTAAAATCTTAAAGAATTGTTATTTTACATGTAAAATATTAATTTCTACATGTAAAATCTTAAATAACCGTTGTTTTGCATGTAAAATAATAATGAGATTTGTTACTTTACGTGCAAAATGTTAATGAAAAATATTTTTTTATAAAGTGTTATTGAAAATTGTTATTTTACATGTAATATTTTAAAAAACAGTTGTTTTACATGTAAAATGTTAATGAGATTTTTGTTTTACGTGTAAAATATCAATGAAAATTGTTATTTCACATGTAAAATCTTAAAAAATTGTTGTTTTACGTGTAAAATGTTAATGAGATTTGTTGTTTACGTGTAAAATGTTAATGAAAATTGTTATCTCCCCCACCCCCAGCTAAAAAAACCTAAATCCCATAAAAATTAAACTAAACCCGAAGGCTAAAACAAGTTTTTTTTTAACGGGGGATGCTAGATAAAAACTTTGGTTGTTCTAACTTTTTTTCTTTTTTTTGTTCTATAATTTTTTTAATTTATAGAAGGGAACTCTAAAAATGCAAGAAGTGCGAGAAGTGAAGGTGTAACTGCATTAATCCCTAATTTCACTCCCTTTCTTATGATGTTACCTACATGTATGTAGGTTGGTTGTATTTATGTCTTACCTACACACATTCAAACCTATCTACACACATATACATGCGTACCTACACACATTCAAACCTACCTACACACATACAAACGTACCGAGCCACATTCAAACCTACATACCTACACACATACAAACATAAATACACATATACAAAAATACGTACTTACACACGTACATACGCATCTACATAATAAGAAATTGAGTGAAATTAGGGATTAATGGAGTTACACCTTCACTTCTCGCATTTCTCGTTGTAATATCACTTCTCACAAGATCCATCCCCTATATATATATATATATATATATATATATATATATATAGGGTGGAGATACTGTACAATAATGCCTTAACGTATGATAAAAAGGACTAAAACACTCAGCCAAACCCTAAAACGCTCAGCCAAAAACCTAAAACGCAAAAAGTAAAAATTGATCGATTAATCATCCAAAACTGTTTTTTTCGGTGAACCAATGATTACTTGGATATGTATTGACACGAGATGTTTGGATGTGATTTCATGGATCAATTTCGTGAAAAAATGGATTCGCGTACTTATTGTACGTTAAGGTATTATTGTATTCGATCTTTTCCATATATATATATATATATAGGGAAAAGATCAAGAGAGAACTCCTCCTTTGAGAGAGAACTAGATAACTAATAAAAATGTATTTTTAATTTAATTAAAAAAAATATTTTTAAATTTTTTTTTCTTTCATTCTTCTTATATGTTGTTATTCTTCACTACAAAAAATTAAAAAAAAAACTCGTTGCAATACATATGTGAAATAGTGTGTATTTTGATATGTGAAATTGTAACATCCTACTTTTGATAAAAATAAATAAAAGAAATTTCGTTTATTTAATAACGTCTCGTTATTCTGTCTAGATAAATGAAATATTTGGGTGTGAGCTTGGACATTAAAAGATGGAATAAGGGATGGTGATGAGCCTTAGGTCCATGGGCTTAAGGGTATATAAACCCCTTAAACCTCCCTAAAACCCTAAACTCTCATTCTTAACATCTACCCTCCACAACACACTCAAAAACACACACCAACACTTTCCTTTATCTCGGACCAAGATCCAGAGGAAAAGATCCGAGCTTGTGGGTGTTAGAGCGTCGTGACAAGCAAGACATACACCAAGCTTAGATCGTGTTCGTGAAAACGATTCATTTAAGGTACGTTCTATAACGAAAACTCGTTCGGCTCTTTTAGTATTCCTAGATCTATATATAAATGGTAAAAACGAATCAAACGCAATGATTCTCATTGAAATTCGTTAACATTTGATGGGTTAATTAATAAAATGTTAAGTCGTATGTATATATCGATCAAACGCACCATTTAAACACGATGTTTGGAAGTTTGGATGATTAGGGTTTGTAGGCGCTATATATATGAACCTATTGATACCAGATTTGTGTTGTTTCATCGTTATTTGAAGGTTAATTGAAAATCTGGTGTCTGTTGACTGTTATTGTTCATATCGATTTTGACTTTGACAACTGGAGTTAAAGATTGGATAATATTTGATATCCATTCATTATGATAAACGAATGGATGATCATTCGTTAAGCAGTTATAGCGAATAAGATACATTTGTATGCTCTTGTAATGAATGAGCCTCCCATTCGTCCTAAAGAAGTCACGAATGACCTTATTCATTTGTTATCCATTCATTCGCCATGAGGAGACATCAAATGGAACCATTCGTTATAGATACATTAGTGTGCAATGAGCCTTTCATTCGTCTCAAAGAAAGCACGAATGGCCTTAGTCATTCGTTATGCACTCATTCGTCTCATTAAGACTCAGATCAAACTATTCATTATAACGAATGGGATCATTCGTCATAATTAATGGGATAGCGAATGGTACTCGTTCATCTCAGCTCGACCCCAGCCAGGGGCTCTGCCCCTTGGACCCGGCTAGGGGCTGCTGCCCCTAGACTGACTGCCAGGGGCGCTGCCCCCGGACCCGCGTTCGTTGAGGGTTATGTTAAACTAGAAATACGATATGGATAGTTATAGTAAATTGATACGTGTAATTGTTATACATTTAGTTGTGTCCAGTTAAAGAGAGGAGTTACCATTAACTCGGAAAGGAATCGAGCTCAGGTGAGTTTCTAGCCCCACTTCCTTGTTATGTGTTCGGGGTTGTGTGCATACTCGATGTGATTAGTTAATACACTTATCTTAAGTGGTAAGTGTATGCTATGTGAATGTTTATAAATGATGTATGTATGATATATGAATGTCTATGAATGATGTATGTATGATATATGAATGATGTAGAAAATATTAAGCGTATGTATGAAAATATATAAATATTAAAGAAAAGGAAGGCATGTATGAATTGACGGTAAGAGGGTAGTAGACCATAATAATATCTGTGAAGGAGGGTGGCAGACCCTAATAATATCTGTAAAGGAGGGTGGCAGACCTTAATAATATATGTGAAGGTTGGTGGCAGACCCTAACAATATTTGTGAAGGAGGGTGGCAGACTCTAATAATATATGTGAGGTTATAAGGTGAAACGCTCTTTAAGGGTGGCAGACCCCAATAATATGTGTGAGGTTATAGAGCGAAAGGCTCTTTAAAATGTATAAGTATGTATGTAAAGCAAGATAAAATATAAAAGTATGAAAGAAATAAAGAATAAAAGAAGGAAAGTATATACTTATGTATGCATGAAAGAAAGATAAGCAAGTTAAGTAAGTAATATGTATCTACGGATACGCATGAGTAAGTATGTGAATGTATTGTATGTTACATACTTTAACTAGAATTCACTCAGCGTAGCTGACTTTTAGTATGCACGCAGGTTAATAGACTGAAGCAGCTAGCTTGAGGGAGACACATGGCAGGATCTGAATAGGCTGGCCTCTACAGAAAGATTTGTCATGATGTTAAGTAAGATGTTTTATGTTATTTTTTAAAGACAAGTTTGAATGTTTCTAACGAATGATTGAAGGTTTATTTATTCTGCGAAAGTTTTAATTAACTATGATATTTAGAAATGTGTTTATGAGTAAATCCAACGCAAAAGTAGGTGATGTGCTAAAAGTAGTTTAATTATTAATAACTAAATTACGCTAATCTAGACACTAAGTAATAAATTCTAGACTCTTAGACTCGACTTAACTACTGACCGGCAAGTGAACCGGTCGACTCTAGTACAGCTAAGTAAGTCCAAATATCAAACCCAAGAGACTCTTTAAATTACGTAGCTAACTAAATTAGACTCGACTTACTGACACGACTATTTATTAATAATATTTGAGGGGGGATTTAATACTAATAATTAAAACTCTAAAAAATAATTAACTAATGATTACTTTAACTACTAATAATAAACTAATTAATAAAATATAAAACCCTAACCCTAAATATTATAATAATAAAACATAATCATTACTACTTAATTAATAATAAAAACTTAACCTAATTATTGTAACTAATTAAACAATTTAAAACTTAGATTAACTCAGATGATGAAGATAACTACCCAGGCCAGAATCCCCAAAGTTACGGTTTTTAAATAAATGGAAAACTCAAGTTATGGAACTGGGATCATGAAATAGACCTTTGACAGAAAACCCGAATAGGACCCTTGAACTTCAAGAAGACGCCTATGGATTTCTAACAAGTTTTAAGACTCACCGGTTTATTAATTAAACTTCCTTACGGTTATTTAATAGCTTATGTCTAAGTATCTTTTATGACGAAAACCTACCTTACAACTCGGAATTCAAAGATAGCAAAGGAGACTCAATTAACCTTAATAGACTAAGCTGACAATCAAACCTAGACGGACTCCTTACAAAGAACTAAATCTAGCAATCCCGACAAGCAAAGATCTATCAATAGCCTATCACCTTACAACTTTTTAGACTAGCAGCTCACTCTTATCTGTTTAATTGATTTTATTGTTTCTATGATTTTAATCGATATTAATCACAAACTAGTCAAGAACACACATTAAATGACCTAACAAAACCATATCCGATGAAACAATCAGCAAGGGCAATGTGAAACAATAAATTCGAGTTAACAAAACTAAGCAATCAAACAAATCGGTTAAATCAAAACTCAACAGTTTACTTAGAACATAAAATCCATAACGAAATGGAATCCAAACAAAAATCAAACCGAACTAAGGTTCATCATGACCTAGGTAGTTTATGGAATTTAGCCTAGCATCATGAAGTCTAAATTAAACAAAACAAGTAATATTGAAAACATGGTGAAAATATAAAGAACGGGGAATCGAAGATGATAAAACACGTAAACTTCAAACGTGAACGTGTAACTCTTCACTGGCTGTCTTCTTGCCTTCAAAATCACCACGAAACTCGAAAGATAGCTCCAAGAACTCCTAATTTCGGGTAGGGGCTTCAGGTTATGTTCAAGTTTAAGTTAAAGATGTTTAAATACCCAAAACAAGGCCCAACAAGTAACAAAAACGAATTTAAAAATTCCATCAGCTTTGCCTAGACGCCGCGCGACAGGCTTTAGCCTCCCTGGTCGCGCGGCACGAAGTGCTCCACCAAGGGGGGCGGTCGGTCTAACCGGTTCTCTGTTCTGGCTCCTTCCTGACGCGTTCTGGATCTCCGTTTCGGCTCTTTTTAGCTCGTTTTTCATCCTTTTTTATCACGATCAACTCCCGGAACCTACAAAACATAAAAACGTTAGTAGTATACAAATATTGACTAAAAACGAACAAAAACAATTAAAATATTAAATAAAATATACACGGAAAACATAAACATTTAGCATTATATCAGTAGGGCACCGGGACCGGGGCCTTACAGAAATAGTGTTGAATAACATATATGCAATTGTTTTTATTGTATATTTTCAATAGTGTTGTATTATATACAAAAATTAAATAAAAAGTCGATATAGTGCATATGTGCATTAGTGTCGTATTACGTATATGCATTAGTGTGCATTGCAAACAATAAATAGTGTTGTATTCACATATATTCAATAATGTGAATTGTATAATGCAATTGTATTGTATTATATGCAATAAAATACTATTGTATATAAAAAATACACATTATTGCATATATGCACTACATCGACGCTTTTTTTAAGGAACAATATCAACTTGTTAGAAGGAGGAAACAAAAAGTATCAAAAAGTATTTAAAAAAAAGTTAAAAATAATTCTTTATTAGTTATCTAGTTCTATCTTTAAGAGTAGTTCTCTCTAGATCTCACCCATATATATTGTCACACCCTCAAATTCCACTAACAGAGTTTTACCGTCAGAGGGTGTGAACTAACAGGATTGGAATCATTAGTTATAATCAAACCATAAAAACGTTTAAATGAAATTAAGTGCGGAAACGTAAAAACCAAAAGACAAAAGTTGCGTCACGCAGGACGACTTAAAAACCAAAGTAATAATAGTTAAAACATGTTTGCATGTCAGAATGTTCAAAAAACCATGCATGATCCTATACCGCGCGCCCGCCTCGGCTACCTGAGAATAACATACTAAAAGTGTCAACACGAGGTTGGTGAATTCACAAGTTTATATAAAATAAAGCGTTTAGCGTTTGCGTTCAGCGTTTTGTGTTCAGCATTTTGCGTTCAGTGTTTTGCGTTACCAGATAGTGTTAAATCAATTATATATCGATAGGTAGCTAGCCTATACAACAAGTATTACTAAGTGTTCGACACCGAAGCTGACTGTTTATCAAGTGCCTTGTCACCAGGTCATCCAGACCATGGTACGTGTTAGCCAAAATTACACCCGCTCGACCTCCAGTCGAGTTTAGCGTTGGGTGGGGTTTGTCAAACCCAGTAGTACTACTCAACAGTGACTCGCTATTCCAAATATTAACCGGTTCGATGTGTAGGACTTCAAATGTTTCGTTTGCCACTTAGCCTTTACAAGTGATATATAATTTACTAACAAAATCATAAAAGCGTTTTCGGAGTATGTTATCTCCCCCAAGTGAAAAGCGTTTAAAAACAGTTTAAAGGGGTAAGTGAAACTCACTGTTTGCGAAGAATTCCCAAAATAAATCACCAAGTGATGCGCGTCACAGAAAACTCTCTCTAGCGTTCTAAAACAACAAGGAGATTTTCTAAGTATCGGAACTAATATCGAGTCTCTAGACCCGGCACATAATTCCTAATCACAAGATACGTTTCGTGTTTGTTTGTGAATCGTGTGTGACTTAACAAGTACATTTGTGATACGATACATGTGTGAGCAATTATTTATGTGTCATGTATTAATAATGTACATCACTAGCAATTGCTCCCCGTAAGGGCAATTTGGTCACACATAACAATTAACTAGCAATTATTCCCCGCAAGGGCAATTTGGTCAAAACACGACAATTAATTAGCAATCATTCCCCTCAAGGGCAATTTGGTCAAAACACGACAAGTAGCTAGCAATTACCATGTTTCATGCAACTTTTACAAAATTCAGCAACTAGTTTCTTAACGACAGAATTCTACTTGTAAAACTAGTCTATTCCACCGATCATAGCATCTCAATTAATTTACCAAAAATCATCACAAAAGCATGTATGTGTTAGGTTTCCAGAACATATTTTGTTGTATTTTTATTCCAAATATATTTTTCACAATGATCAATTTACCACAGCAAACTCATAACAGTCAAATTTATGCGCAACAGAATGTTATTTGAAATTCCCGTTAAACGAAAAATCCAACAAATGCAAGACCACTTGGGTTAGGTTCCTAACTCAATAAGTCAACTTCCAGAAGTGGAACCAACCCAATTGGTCTGGTAGTTCATGAGATATAACATTTACAAAACAACCTAACAGCAGGTCTAACAACTCAGCTTTGCACAACGTTTTTGTAAAATCATAAAGGTTAACTTTTACAAGTCCAAAAATTGTAAATTTATATTCTTTAGAAACTAGACTCAACCTAGTTTACTGTAGTACCAATAATCTCAATCAATTTTCACATTTACATCCCAATACAGTCAATTGAACATCAACAACACAATCTGTCTAGAAACTGTTTGCAACAAAACTCAACATATTAACCATCTATAGACTATAATCCGTTCATATAACACTCTAGACACCATAATCACCATCCATGCACATCAATTACACCATACATACATGGTTAGGGTTTTATTTGATCTCAAAATCAAAACACAACAATTAACATGTAACAATATCAATTCTAGTTATCAAATCATCATCAATACATCTTTCAATCAAAACAAGATACATGAACACAAACCACGTATAAAAATCGGACCTAGGGTTTATAATTAACCCATTAAAAAACCGAAATTAAGCATAGAGGATGCATAGGATAGTTGTTTATACCTTCCTAGCACCTTAATCTTCAATCAAACTTGAACAATCTTGATTGTATATGTGTGTATGATGGCCGATCGCAAGGGAGACAGGGGGGCTGCCGTCGGTTTGGGAGAGAAAGAGAGAAGAGAGAGTTAGGGTTTAGGTTAATATTAATAATAATAATAATAATATATTACACTTAAGTCCTTCAACTTTCAAATGCTACTTTTCTAGCTTAATTAACTTAGTTTGCACATTGAGTTAACGTTAAATAACATGTTATCACATAACACATAAGTCTAACACATAATTATCACATAATTATTGTTTTGACGTTTTTTGTTTATTCACCAATTGTTTGCGTCAACTCGTTTGCGTTTCGGTGCAAATTCCCGAAAGACTACACATGTAGTAAGTGTCAAGCGTCATTTAAACCCTAGTTTAAATGTAATGAGGTGTGCGTTACAGATTCAATGATCATAAGTTTGAATTGACGGAGTTGAGTTAACGGAGTTAACGGAGTTAACCTGAAATTGACGATTGTCACACATATATATATATACAGGTTTAAGTTCAAGAGAGAAATCAACTTAGTGCGAGAAGTACAAGAAATGAATTATAACCATTGATTAAGTTTGATCAATTGCCTATATAAGTTATGGCATATTTGTAATTATTTGTAGCTGGTTTTAATGGCTTTTAATAAAAAAAAGGGCAGTGTGGTAAATTTCCTAGTAAGTTAAATAAAGAAACCCATTAATTATCAACCATAATCTCTTCCATACGCTTGAGTCCCTCAGTTCCCAGACAAAATTCACAAATTAGGTCTCAATCTTCAAAGAATCAACAACGATTCATCAAATATTCCTCCAGTTTTTGAAGATTGACCATCAATTGTATGTAAAAGGGTGTGTTTCCTGCTTCAACCCTAACTATTATATTCGAAGGTGTAGGAGGCAACGATTAACAAGGTAAGTGTGATGTTCTTTACCCTTTTTTTGTGTTTGTGTGGCTCTAATAGATCGCAAACCAACAGTTAAATGGCCGAAAAATAGGGAAAACTTAGGGGGGGTTTGTATAATTCCAATTTTGATGCAATTTTCATTTGGGTTAAGATAATGATACACTATTTTAATGATTTATAATTTTATAATTGATATTATTTTGATTTTCTAACAAAGCATTGAATTTTTGGTAGAGATTTAGAGTTGCGTGTTTTACTTTAGGCAACATTAATTTCTTTTTAAACTTTTTCCTGTAGCCTTAATTTTAATATGAAGGAAATATTTGAAAAAGAAATATTTGATATGTTCATATACAATTGTATTACCTCCATAGGTATTGTGATGAACTTATATGATATGTGTAAGGTGTATAATGATTGGTGTAGGCAGATTGATGATATGTGTGTATGATATGTTGGGAGCATGATTACGTTTTTGTTTAAATGGTGTGTGTAGGTAGAATGCTGGACATATATGATCTGTGTAGGCGTCTAATGATCTGTGTAGAAAAAGTAGAATGAGAATTTTAATATTTTATAAGGGTCTGTGTAGGCAGATCAAAGATATGTAGGTAGTATGATTAACATATATTATCTATGTAGATGGTGTGTGTATGTGGTATGCTGAAAATATATGATTTGTGTAGGTAGTAGATGATCTGTCACAGCCCACGACCCCTATACCCCAGGAGGGGAGCCGTGAATATTGATTAGTGGTATCGGTGTTTATTAAATTATTTTGTAGGGGAAAATTTCATCAGAACCGTAGTTAGAAAAAATGATCAGAGTTATAAAAACACCATGATTATTATTATGATAAAACGGGAATTTAATCCCTTTTGATACAAACATAAGTTTTATAAGATTAAACCCTTATTTACAAAACACGTTTCTTTATTCTGGTAACAAGCCAATTATTTAAACTGGAAGCCCACAGGCATCATTCCTTTGTCTCTAACAAGTCACCTGAAACATGTTTAAAATATTTGATCAGCAAGAAATACTGGTGAGTACATTCATTTGTAAATGACACATTTTACAGTTACAACATTAAGATGTTTTTACATCTGCCTGCTTACAAATTACCGAAAGGTACTTGTCACTCGATCGTATCTATGACTGTGGTCATATTACTTATTGGCTAATACTTGTCCAATAAGTAACGTGTAATAGCCCAGTAGGCAAGCCTTGTATACAAAACCCCACAATACCAGTAGTAACCATCCCGTAAGTCTACAGAGACTTAATCACTGTAATGTATTTAAAATACTTTGAAAAATATATTTGAAACCATTTAGACCATCTGTCATGAGTTTTATGGGTTTTAAAATCATCATGACAGTGTCGGAAAAATAGTTGTCTCACAAAAATGTGAGTGGTACAAAAACTCGAATGTCTCACCTTGCAAGTTTACAATTAAAGAACACCTTCTGGTATTAAGCACCTAGGATAAACACAATGTAGTATAACTAGATTAGTATAAAACCAATAATCATAACGATAATCACGAGAGTAGAAACTTTACACGATGGCACAATGTCACACCTTAACAGGCAGAGCTTTCGGATTCGTTTATATTTCTTTCGATAGGATAGGGTATCGTTACGACTCGGTATTATACTCTTAATATATATATATTAATATATGTGTGTGAATTCAGAGAGAAAGACAAATTTTAATATCCCGTTCACAACCTATTTATAGCTGATTTTGGACCTCATCGCGGTACGCGATGGCCATACACAACGAGCATTGCGTATCGCGAAGAATCTTGTAGCTATGTCAAGTCAGCCCTAGGCATGCTACGTGACACGCCACGTGGCAGGCTACATATCTCGTCTGCGTAACCTCCACATCGCGGTACGTGATCGGTAGTCTAGACCCGTCGCGTATCGTGATGGAAGGATTTTTTTTTATTATTTTTTTAATTATTTATTTATTTATTTATTTTAAATCTTAATTCCCAATAAAAATACTAAGGCGGCCCTTAATGCGAAGTGCAAAGTGTGCCATCAAAGCGCCACATTGCGCCCATCGCACTTTGCCCGAGCCCGTGCGCGTGCGCGTTCGAGTGCTTCGCACCCTCCGCTAGGACCACTGGGTGTGATATGTCTTATAAGAACATTAACATAGGAATTTTCTTCTTTATAAAGTGCTCACTAGTTTTATAATCTAGCGATTAGGACAAAAACTTACAAACTTATTTATACTATGGTGGTACCTTCCCCATTTCTTTCCTCCACCAATGTGGGATGGAATTTCCTTCACTTATCTCTTTATTCTTTATTTGTGGTTTGTTATAGTCTCCCCTCCTTATTTTGAATCTCGTCCTCAAGATTTGATTGGAATAAGTGTGGATACTTTCGTTTCATTTCATATTCCAATTCCCAAGTATATTATGGTCCACGTTTGAATCCCACTTCACTTTGACCAGAACAATTCTTTTATGCTTGAGGTTCTTGATCTTTCTATCTTCAATTTGCAAAGGTTTCTCAACGAATTTCAACTTTTCATTTACCTTTATATCTTGAAGGGGTACTTCTAGTGTTTTATCAGCTAAACATTTTCTTAAGTTACTTACATGAAATACATCATGTATACCTGACATTTCTAGTGGAAATTCTAGCTGATAGGCTACTGGCCCAATTCGTTTGAGAATTTGAAATGGTCCAACAAATCTTAGGCTTAACTTTCCTCTCTTACCGAATCGGATTACTCCTTTCCATGGAGATACTTTTAGTAGCACTTTGTCTCCAACTTGAAATTCCAATGGTTTGCGTCGATGATCCGCATAACTTTTCTGACGATCTCGTGCGGTCTTTAATCTTTCCTTAACTTGATTTATCTTATCAGTACTTTCTTGTATGATTTCAGGACCAAATAATTGTTTTCCTCCTATTTCTGCCCAACATATTGGTGTTCTACACCTTCGTCCATAAAGGGCTTCAAATGGGGCAGCGTTAATGCTTGTATGATAACTGTTATTATAGGAGAATTCTATTAGTGGTAAATGGTCATCCCAATTTCCACCAGAATCTATTACACATGCTCTTAGCATGTCTTCCAATGTTTGTATGGTCCTTTCACTTTGACCATCAGTCTGTGGATGGTATGCCATGCTCAAGTTTAATCTTGTTCCCATAGCTACTTGTAAACTTTTCCAAAAATGAGAAGTAAAACGGCTATCCCGATCCGATACAATGGATAATGGAACTCCATGTAATGAGACAACTTTGTCTACATACAGCTTAGCTAATTATTACATTTGAAAGTTTCCTTCATTGGTATAAAATGAGCTAATTTTGTTAATCAGTCCACAATCACCCAGATTGTGTCATTACCTCTTCTTGTGGTAGGTAATTTGGTAACAAAATCCATTATTATTAATTCCCATTTCCATTCTGGCATTTCTAATTGTTGAAGTAATTCGGATGGCTTCTGATGTTCTGTTTTAACTTGTGAACAAGTTAAGCATTTTGAAACATAACTAGTTATGTCCTTTTTCATTCCTATCCACCAATAGATTTTCTTCAAATCTTGATACATTTTATCTCTTCCAGGATGCAGTATATTTGGAGTAATGGGATTCTTCGAGAATCTTTTCTCGTAATCCTCCTATGATTGGTATCCAGATCCTGTTCCCCATTCGGAGAATTTCGTCATTTTCTTTGACAAGTAGATCAACGGTACCATTTCTTTTCTCATCAGTAATATTATTTTCTTCTATTGCTTGTTTCTGAACATTCTTTACTTCATCAATTAAATTGATTTGAAGTTCTAACCTTAGAGCTCGCACTCTTTTAGGTTTCTCATGCTCTTTTCTGCTCAATGCATCAGCTACTATATTTGTCTTACCTTCACGGTATAGGATTTCACAATCATAATCGCTAAGAATTTCCATCCAGCATCTTTGCCTCATGTTAAGCTCCTTTTGCCCAAAGATATATTTTAAACTTTTATGATCTGTGAATATGGTAACTTACTACCATATAAATAGTGTCTCCTGATCTTTAGGGCAAAAATTATTGCTCCCAATTCTAAGTCATGTGTTGTGTAATTCTCTTCATGCTTCTTTAATTGTCTAGATGCGTAAGCAATAACTTTTTCACGTTGCATTAATACACATCCCAATCCTGATTTAGAAGCATCACAACAGACTGTGAAATCTTCAGTTCCTTCTGGTAGCGCAAGTATTGGGGCATTTTTAACTTTTGCTTCAAAGTTATAAAAGCTTCTTCTTGCTTAGGTCCCCATTCAAACTTGACATTCTTACACGTTAACTTAGTTAACGGAACTGCTATTCGGGAAAAATTTTGGATGAAGCGTCTATAGTATCCTGCTAATCCTAAGAAACTTCGAATTTCTGTAGGAGTTTTAGGAATTTCCCAATTAGTTATAGCTTCTATTTTAGAAGGGTCCACGTGAATACCTTCATGGTTAATCAAGTGTCCTAGAAACTGTACTTCTTGTAACCAGAATTCACACTTTGAGAATTTAGCGTAAAGATTCTCTTTTCTCAATAGTGTCAAAAGTGTATGAAGATGTTTAACATGATCTTCGCGGGTTTTGGAATAAATAAGTATATCGTCTATAAAAACGATTACAAATTTATCCAAATATGGTTTACATATTCGGTTCATCATATCCATAAATGCACCTGGTGCATTGGTTAAACCAAATGGCATGACTATAAACTCATAATGACCATATCTTGTCCTAAAAGCTGTTTTAGGAACATCTTCTTCTTGCACTTTTAACTGATGGTATCTTGAGCGTAAATCGATTTTAGAAAAATATCGAGCTCCTTGGAGTTGATCGAATAAATCGTCAATTCTCGGTAAGGGATACCGATTCTTAATTGTGACTTTATTCAATTCTCTATAATCGATACACATACGCATCGACCCATCTTTCTTTTTGAAAAACAGTACTGGTGCTCCCAAGGGTGATGAGCTAGGTCGTATGAAACCTTTTTCTAGCAATTCATCTAATTGCTTCTTTAATTCTAACATCTCGGTTGGCGCTAATAGGTATGGTGCTTTAGCAACTGGCGCTATTCCTATTATCATATAGATTCTAAATTCAACTTCACGATCAGGTGGTTGTCCAGGTAAATCTTTCGGAAAGACATCAGGATATTTCGATACTACCGGAATTTCTTTTAGCTATTTTCCTTTGGCGCTAATGATTACAGAAATCATATATACTACGCCTTGTTTCCTTAGATAGCTTGCCGCTTTCATTACCGATATGAACTTTCTAGGTTTGAGCATCTTATCTCCTTGAATTTTAATAATTTCTCCTGTTGGCGAGCGAATTTCAACAGAATTTGTGTTACAGAGGATTCGAGCATGATTGGCTGCTAACCAGTCCATTCCTAATATAACATCGAATCCAGCCAGATTCATTAGGAGTAAATTTGCTTTAAATTGGTGGCCTAGTAAGTTTATGTTTTCTTCTTGAAGTACTTCATGAATATGAATGGAATTTCCATCGGCCATTTCTACTGTGCAGACTTGATAGAGTTTAGTTAATGGTTGATTTATAGCTTGGCAACTTCGTGTTTATAAAACTTTGCTTTGCTCCGGAATCAAACAATACTTTAGCGTAAACGTTATTAACAAGAAACGTACCCGCAATGACGTCCGGAATCATTGCTGCTTCTTGTGCAGTAAGCTAAAAAGCTCTTGCATTCTTCTTAGGTCCATCTGTGTTCTTTGCTTTGTTGTCATGCACCTTTATCATCTTTGGACATTCGGGACGGATGTGGCCAGGTTCTCCGTAGTTGTAGCAAACACGACTTTCCTTTCTTCTACATTTTTCATCCGTATGTCCAGCCATTTTGCAATAATTACAATACTTAGTTTTCTTAAAAGCGCATCTCCCTGAACGCCTTTTTCTACATGTTTTACAGAAAGGATGAGCATAGGATTGCCCGGTTCCTTTCTTCTGAAACTGTTGGGTAATCTTCTGGGCTAGATCTTTCTTTTTGTTTTCTTCCTGAGTTCGGACTAATTCGTCTGTCAGGGTATTCGCTAGCTCAACTGTTTCTTCAATAGTCTGAGGTCTAGCTGACTTTACCAGATCGCGGATTTCACTTACTAATCCCCAAATATAACGAGAAATTAGTACTGATTCTGGCGAAGCCAAAGCCGGCACCATTCTCGCATATTCGAAGAATTTTGTTGTATACTCACGACACTTCACACCTTCCATCTTGTGGTTTAAAAACATAGTAGCAATCTTTTCTCTTTCATGAGGAGGACAAAATTTCCTTTCTACTATTTCTTTAAACTCTTCCCAGGTCATAGTATAAACTATGTGACTTCCTTTTTACTGGAGGGCCGTGTTCCACCATTCCATTGCTTCATTAATGAAGAGGTTAGAAGCATATAATATTTTATCTTCTTCAGCACATTTACTGATTCTTATAATAGCTTCTGTCTTTTCTAACCAACGTAGTGCTGAAATAGGTCCTTCTTTTCCAGAGAATTCGGTTGGTTTACAGCCAAGAAATCCTTGTAAGTACAACCATGAACTTTTGACTTTTTTGGTAATGGTTTGCTATATCCTCCATTCACATTGTTATTCAGTGTTAGACTTTCGTTTATTACTTTCTGTATTATGCCTAATTATAGACACGGGTTGCTTAATAGCATCAGCAATTAAAGGAATTACTTCAGTGATTTTCTGAGCTATCATATTTTCAATGGCATTCATATTCAGATGAGTTTCTTGATTATGAATTTCATGATTATGCTCGTTTTCGCGATTGTGCTCATTTTCGTGATTGTGCTCATTTTCGTGATTACGCTCATTTTCATGATTGTGCTCATTCGACATCTGAACTACATATAAGAAAAGAATTATTAATATCGTAATCAAATAATAAGGTAAGCAAGATATTAATAACACATAAACACATAGGCACAGAATATGTCAAAATCGTCGATCTTTGCGACATTTACTCTTTTTATATATATATGCATCACTATATTTTACATCTATACACACTATATATATATATATTATATATATGCGTCATTACACACCTTTCTTACATACATACACTCTTTTTTATCAAAGAAATTACGATAATGAACATATAAATATTATATATATATATATATATATATATATATATATATATATGTGTGTGTGGCTTTATATATATAAGGCTCTCGGTCATAGTACTTCCAGAGTAGGGTCTCCCCAACATCCCTCATTCTATTGGAGGTATCCACCAATTCTTTCCCATAGTGACGGAGCTCTGTCGTCATCTCCGGTGTCATGGTGGAGTAGTTTGCAGTTTCAGCCTAGACTGGGTCATAAGGATTTGACATCATTGTTTGATATTGCCAATCATTGGTCCACCATTCTTCCATTTGAGCTTGGCTGATAATATAATCAGGGAGCAGTGTATTATTTGGGTCCTGGGATTGCATATTAGGGTTGCTGGAACTTGCTTGTAACATCCTACTTTTGATGAGAATTAATAAAATAAATTTTGTTTATTTTATAATGTGTCGTGTGTCGGTTTAAATAAATAAACTAATATAAGGTGGGCTTGGACTTTAGAAGATGAAATAAGAAATGGAATGGGTCTTAGGTCCATGGGCTTAAGGGAGTATAAATACCCCTTAAACCCTAAACCTTTCCATTTCTATACATCTCTACACCATAGCCTACACCTTGGAAAACACACACAAACCCAAACCAAGAACCGAAGGCGAAAACCCGAGCTTGTTGGTGCTGGAACATCGTGACGGACTAAAACAACATCAAGGATTAACCGTGTTCGTAGTTCAGCTCGTTTAAGGTACGTTTATATCGAGAACTTGTTCATATAGGTTCGGAGTCGTTTAGAAATCATAGATATGTGTTAGTATGGTAAAAACGAATCCAACGAAGCTAAACTTACTGAAATTGATTATAGTTTGATAGGTTAATTGTTAGTGTGAAGAACCTGTAACATATATGCCTAAATCACACCCCTTAAACGTGAATAATTGGACGAACAAAGGGTTAAGGTTTGTAGGCGCTTGGATTCCGAATCCACTAATACCTAACTCGTGTTATTTGGTTAAGGAACGAATGTTTAATTGCAGATTTGGTAACTGTTGATTATTTCATGTTCTTCGCAATTTTGACTTTGAACCTGAGTCAAAGTCTGGATAAGATGGATGCAATTCGTTATGATTAGATGCAGTTCGTTATGATAAGATAACTAATTAGCCAATCCATTCGTTATGTCCAGATAGCAAATTCGTTCAACCATTCGTTAAGACAAAATAACGAATTAGATCACCCAGTTCGTTATGCTAAGATGACGAATCAAGTGATTCTTTACCCATTAGTTCGCCATGGAAAGATAACGAGTCAAGTGATTCATTACTTGCCCAATTCGTTATGATAAGTTAACGAAACAGAGGACGAACCAGATGATGATTAGATGACGAATCATTTAACGAACTAGATTATGAAAGTAACGAATTAGCTAACGAATTAGTCTTAATTCGTTATGGCGAAGGAGATAGCAAATTAAATAATAAATTAAAATCTTAATGGAAAATGTGTTAAGACAGTTAATGGAAATAAATTTTTTCGAAGCTGACCTGGCAGCTCGACCCCAGCCCGGAGCTCTACCCCTTGGACCCTGCTAGGGGCTGCCGCCCCTAGACCCCGCCGCCAGGGGCGCTGCCCCCGGACCCCCGTCCGTTGAGGGTTATAATTAGACTAGAGACGCGATATAGGTAGTGATAGATAATTGATACGTGTAATTATTATACAGTTAGTCGTGCACAACTCAAGAAGGGGATTACCATAAACGGTGAACGTAACTGCATTCAGGTGAGTTTCTAGCCCCACTTCCTTGTTATGTTTTCGGGGCTGAGCGCATACTCGATGTGATTAGTTAATACACTTACCTTAAATGGTAAGTGTATGTCTTATATGATTTATGTATGAATGAATGATTGATGATGCATGAACGATCTTCGGATATTGCGTGTACCATCAAGGGATAGTTTAAAGATATGATTGATATATATATATATATATATACATATGATATACAAATGATGTATGTGCTATGAAACTATAATTAAGAATGTATAGAAAGGTATGGAAGGTATGGTTAGAAAGGGAACGGACCCTAATAATATCCGCGAATGAAGGGAACGGGCCTATTAATATCCGCGAACGTAGGGTACGGACTCTAATAATATCCACGAATGTAGGGTACGGACTCTAATAATATCCGCGAATGTAGGGAACGGACCCTAATAATATCCGCGAATGTAGGGAACAGACCCTAATAATATCTGCGAATGTTCTAGGATGAGGTATATGTATATGTGTATGTATAAAAGGAAAGAAAGAAGGTATGATAGTATGAACGTACGAAGGAAGATAAAGAACTATGTATGTATATGTACTTTCGGCTACGTGTATATGAATGTGTAAGGACGTATTGTATGTTACTTGATTAACTAGAACTCACTCAACGTAGCTGACTTTTAGTATGCACATAGGTGAGTAGAATGAGGCAGCTGGCTTGAGCGGGGCACATGGCATAAGAATAAGAGTCTGGCATCTGAAGACTTGATATGTTATGTTTTGATTTTGAAAGACAAGATGAATGTTTTAAGACATGTTATGACTTATTATTGTAATGTTATGAAAGTTTTAATATTTCGCGTATGTTTTTATTAACTCTGATGATTAGAACTATGTTGATGAGTAAATCCAACACCAAATGTAGGGCACCGGTAACGGGGCCTTACATTGCTGCACCCATATCTTTGAATATTGGTTGAAAAATTTCACATTCATCTAGGCATCTGCCTAGTCGCTCCTCCATTGGTATTCTTGACATGGGTGGTGGTAAAGTTGGTGGTGGTTCTATTGGTTGTGGTTGAGTTGGTTGTTCAGGTTGTGGTTGAGTTGGTTGTTCGGGTTGTGGTTGAGTTGGTTGTTTGACTGTGGTTTTTCCTTTCTTATTTCTTGTAACAACTCGGATCTTTTGATAATAAACAAATACCAAATTACCCGACCCGTTTCGTTTTCAGGAAATTTATATCAATATAAGAAAAAAGTTTATTTATCTTTCTTTTAATTATTATATTGATTATTATTATTATTATTATTATAAATATTATATAAACTTTAACTTTGAAAATTATACAAATTAACCCTAAACTATAGTTTTACCTCTTTATGTTTCCACATCATAACTCTAGGGACCAATCTGTAACTCTATTAAAGATTTTAATATTATATTATATAACCCAACCATAACCAACCCGTTGACCCGTATTTGGATCCGTTTAACCAACTCGTTTGATTTCTTGAACCTAAATTCTCGTCTTTAACTTGGAAATCGAATAATGTGTATTAATCCTCTTACCTTATCAAGCTCACCGACGTTGTTAATTAGGAAAACGAAATCGTTTACTATACGAATTTATTGTTTAAACGAACCGACTCTAACTTGTTTATCAATATACTATCTAACGATCTCTAAATCACAATTAAACATAGCTGTGAAACCCTCATCCTATCGCCATTAAAACCCCTATGCCTAATCGGGTTTTCTTTACCTTCTGTTTATGATTCGGCTCCTCGTTTTAGTCGTCTCTGCCGTTCGTCGTTCACTGGTCATCCTTCGTCTAATAAGGTAATTAAGTGGTATGGTTATGTTCTCCGTGTTTCATTGATCAATAACCCTAACATTGATTGGATCAAAACTTAACGGGTTGTCGATTGAACTTGTTAGGGTTTGCTGTATGATCTGTTCGTCTGTTTGTTCTTATCTTTTTGAATCTGGTTTTAAACAATAGAAACATCCAGCCCAGTTGGCTGGGTGTGTGTTTGTCCCTCCTGAACCGGCCATTGGCGCGGGTTCGAGTCCCGGCTATAGCCTATTATTTTTCTTATTTTTGTTTTGGAAGTTTTATGATCCAAAAGGGTTAATTAATTCAATATAGTTAATATTAAATATTAATTGAACGTTATACTATTAGAACCGACATATAAATCGACCTTTTCCAAACTTTGGTTACACGCCATATATATGTTTATAAATATGTATATGTAATAGATATTTTTTTAATTGATAAAAGTTTTAATATATATATAAAGGAATTTTTATCTAATATGATCTTGTTAATTAATATATTTATAAAATAGTTTAAGTTTTTATAAAACTACATATAGTATATATTACTATTATTTATCATTTACGATATTTATTTATAAGATGTCTGTAATGATAATAAAAAATACACATAAATATATTAAAACACATTTTTTTGTTAAAATAATCATTTAAACAAATCTTTTAATATAAACTATAACGTTCTATAAATATTCATTTGCATATTTTAAAGTATTTTATATAATTAAATCTTATTATTAACGATAAACTTTGATAATAAAAATTTAGAATAAACCTATTAATATTTAACTTTCATAAGAACACACCCAATCATCAAATCCCGAATCTCTATCTAGTTTTAGTTTCGCTGTTGAATTCTTATTTAATTTCCGTAATTATTATTATTACTTAGGAAATTCGTTTGTTGCTATACCTCGTCGAGCGTGGTTTACCGCTTTCTTGTCGTGTTCATTCCCGCTTTGCTTATTTGATCAGGTGAGTACCACATTCTCCCTATTTTACTCGTTTTCTTACGTTTTGGGGACATATGCGTAAATTTACTTTTCATACATACTTACACTCAAAACTGCAACTTTGTCTTATGTGTTATCAACTTATACCTTACTTGTTTATGTGCTTATTTGCTTTGTATGCTTTCGCATTCGGAGAGGTCCAACATAATCTCAGTCTAGTATGATCATACGCCAGTCGTTAGCCTTTGTGCTTCTCGACATCTCAGTTATACTTACTCATTTGGTTATTTTGTTATTCTCATATGACTTGTTGCAACTACATATTTTTGTTATATACTATATGTACATTTAAACTGGTGTGTTGCTCACTCAACCTTGTGTTGACAAACTATATTATTTTCAACGCATATGCAGGTTATCGTGTGACGTGATTATCAAGATTGTTTGAAGCAACTTAGGATGCATGTTAGAGAAAAGATACAAGAACTTAAATTTTGGATTTTTAATGTAATTGTTTATTTATAACTTTGATGTACATGAATATTTGTTTGAAATAATTAAATAGATATTGAAACGTATATTATGCATGATAGTAACATTGAGAGCTGTGACAATCAGTTCGCGCCCCGGCATTTCCGCCGTAGGTTGGCGTGTGACATTTCTTCTCAACTCTCGTTGCCAGTCTTTGAGCCTTCTTCTTCTTTTAGGCTTTGGTTTATCTACAGGTTGGGCTTGAAAGATCATGGGTTCAGGTTGTTGTTGACTAGCTTCTCCTTCTTCTATATCCATGGAGTTAACGGATATGTGTTCAAAAGCACCAACTAGCTCACTCATGCTGTTAATCAAAAATTATAAAACAACAAATTCCAAAAGAAAATAATATTTATTTTCACCTGTGGTTAAAACCTTTTTTTATGGTTAACACATAGGTTAATGCATGTATTTCCTAACATTAATTATTAAGATTAGGTATTATTAAAATACTCATATTTCTTAAACCAGTAGCTCTGATACCACTTCAGCTGTCACAGCCCCTGACCCCTATACCCCAGGAGGGGAGCCGTGAACATTGATTAGTGGTATCGGTGTTTATTAAATTATTTTGCAGCGGAAAATTTCATCAGAACCGTAGTTAGAAAATATGATCAGAGTTATAAAAACACCATGATTATTATTATGATAAAACGGGAATTTAATCCCTTTTGATACAAACATAAGTTTTATAGGGTTAAACCCTTATTTACAAAACACGTTTCTTTATTCTGGTGACAAGCCAATTATTTAAGCTGGAAGCCCGCAGGCATCATTCCTTTGTCTCTAACAATTCACCTGAAATATGTTTAAAATATTTGATCAGCAAGAAATACTGGTGAGTACATTCATTTGTAAATGACACATTTTACAGTTACAACATTAAGATGTTTTTACATCTGCCAGCTTACAAATTACCGAAAGGTATTTGTCACTCGACCGTATATATGACTATGGTCATATTACTTATTGGCTAACACTTGTCCAATAAGTAACGTGTAATAGCCCAGTAGGCAAGCCTTGTATACAAAACCCCACAATACCAGTAGTAACCATCCCGTAAGTCTACAGAGACTTAATCACTGTAATGTATTTAAAATACTTTGAAAAATATATTTGAAACCATTTAGACCATCTGTCATGAGTTTTATGGGTTTTAAAATCATCATGAAAGTGTCGGAAAAATAGTTGTCTCACACAAATGTGAGTGGTACAAAAACTCGAATGTCTCACCTTGCAAGTTTACAATTAAAGAACACCTCCTGGTATTAAGCACCTAGGATAAACACAATGTAGTATAACTAGATTAGTATAAAACCAATAATCATAAATAACGATAATCACAAGAGTAGAAACTTTACACGATGGCACAATGTCATACCTTAACAGGCAGAGCTTTCAGATTCGTGTATATTTCTTTCGATCGGATAGGGTATCGTTACGACTCGGTATTATACTCTTAATATATATATTAATATATGTGTGTGAATTCAGAGAGAAAGAAAAATTTTGAGCAAGTATGAATGTCCCGTTCACAACCTATTTATAGCTGATTTTGGACCTCATCGCGGTACGCGATGGCCATACACAATGGGCGTCGCGTATCGCGAAGAATCTTGTAGCTGTGTCGAGTCAACCCTAGGCCTGCTACGTGTCATGCCAAATGGCAGGCTACGTGTCTCGCATGCGTAACCTCCACGCCGCGGTACACGATGGGTAGTCTAAACCCGTCGCGTATAGCGATGGAAGGATTTTTTTATTATTTTTTATTATTATTTATTTATTTATTTATTTTAAATCTTAATTCCCAACAAAAATACTAAGGCGGTGTGCGCCATCAAAGCGCCACATTGCACCCATCGCACTTCGCCCGTGCGCGTGTGCGTTCGGGTGCTTCTCACCCTCCGCTAGGACCACTGGGTGTGATATGTCTTATAAGAACATTAACATAGGAATTTTCTTCCTTATAAAGTGCTCACTAGTTTTTTAATCAAGCGATGTGGGACAAAAACTTACAAACATATTTATACTATGGTGGTACGTTCCTCATTTCTTTCCTCCACCAATGTAGGATGGAATTTCCTTCACTTATCTCTTTATTCTTTATTTGTGGTTTGTTATATGATCTGTGTGTAGGAAAAGTAGAATGTGAATTTTAATAGTTTATATGTGTGTAGGAAAAGTAGAATGTGAATTTTAATAGTTTATAATGATCTGTATAGGTAGATCGATGATATGTGGCTAGTATGATTAACATATATTAAATTAACATAGATGGTGTGTGTAGGTAGTGTGTTGAACATATATGATACGTGTAGGTATTAGATGATCTGTGTGTAGGAAAAGTAGAATGTGAATTTTAATATTTTATAATGATATGTGTGGCTATGTAGGGATATGGTGATTTAGGAAGGTGTTGTATGTATGTGTTTATGGTGCTTGATGTTTTTAAAACCTTTTGTATGTGACGGAATGCATGACAACAATAGCAAAAATGGTAACCCTTACTCTTTATACCTATAAAGTTATGTGTAAGTTGCGTAGGGTTATGTTACTACATAGATCATAGATCATTCATTTACACTAGAGAGTATGACATACACTGCACATCAGCTGATAATTATTTTGAAAATGCAGGTAATCTTCAACGTGGCACAAGGACATCACGGCTACTTGACTTTGATGGTGATTTTGTTCAATAACTTAACAAGTTGCATGATGGTGAAAGACAAAGAATAAAAAAAAATTAACAAACCTCATAAAACACAAAAAATGAAGACGTCATTCAAAGAATAAAGGCACGATCATCACCCCAATCATTGTATAATATCATTTTTTGCCCATCCATTGAAAAATTTTAGGAAGGATGTTGCAGAATAGATTATCGCGTTGAATCGTGTGTTAATAACATATTTTGATTTGGTCAAAATGTGTAGGATTGTTTATTGGTATAAACCTGTTTATAATAATTGGTTGTTGAGTTGTAATTTTTGTTTTGAGTATATTTCGGTTCGAACAATGTGTAATATTGTTGAAACATGTAAAAAAAATTTGGAATGCATGATTCATTATGATAATTGTACATATAGAATATATAAATATATATATATATATATATATATATTTATATATATGGTAAGGATCCTAAGAGAACCCTTTACAAATTGAGAACTTTGAGAACCATTTTGGACTACTAAAAACACCTTTAAAAAAATATTTAAAAAAATCATAAAACAAAAAATAATAAAAATTTTAAAAAAGTAAAAAAACCAAAATTCTTATATTTCATTCTGGTTTCATTAAAAAAATAAAAAAATGAAAAAAATAAAAAAAAAACGTCGTATTATACACATATGTATAGTTTTATATAATCTTTAGTTACGTAATATACACATATGTACAGTATCATTTATCTTAAATTATACACATGTGTACAAAAAATCATGTAAATGTACATATATGTATATAGTATACATATGTATATATAATTTAGCTAAACCGAGTTTTTTTTTATGAAATCGGGATGATAAAATAAGAATTTTGGTTTTTTTTTACTTTTTTGATTTTTGTGTTTTTTTTATTTTATGATTTTTTTTATTTTTGGTTTTTTTTTGTCCAAAATGGTTCTCATAGTTCTCAATTTCTAAAGGAAAATTGGTTTTTATTGGTCCCAACTAATTTATTTTTGCCGGCGGTGGTCCCAACTATCATTTTGGCTGGCAACGGTCCCAACTTTCACATACATTGAATCTACCAGTCCGCGACTAACGGAGTACTAACTCCGTTATGTCAATGCTGACGTGTCCATCCAACTTGTCAAAAAAATATTACGTGGCAGCCAACGTGGATATTATGTCTGTTCATGTAGATTATACTTAAGCCCTAATCTCTTCCAACTTTCATTCACTCTCAAACCCTAATTCTCAAAATCCGCAAATTGATCACACCTCAATAAGCGTTCTCCTAGATTATACGAGCTTCATCCGTCGGGTACTCCTAAACCCATTCTCCATCAGCTCAGCCTCTGTCATCGCATCCACCTCAATTGAACCCAAATCAGTGGTAATTGTGATCGGTTTGGTTCAGTTGTTGATTATGTGATCCGTGGTTAAGCACGAGGCTCCGGGGTTGTTGTCGGATGCTGCAGAGACTAGAAGGAGTGGTTTTGATGGGCGTTTGGTGATGAGGAAGATGCGAAGAGGGGTTTGGGATGTGGGTTTGGTGTATTGGTAGTGTGTGAGGTCAGGTGAGTGGGGGGTTGTTGATATGGTGAAGTTCAGAGAGTGAGCCATTGATGGTGGTTCGTGGAAGAACAGTAGAAAGTTGAAGAAGACAATGAGGAGGTTAAGTACTGCTTGTTGTTGGAGAGGTTGAGTTTGACAAGTAGGCAACCATGTCATTTGTTTTTGACAAGTTGGATGGACACGTCAGCATTGACATAACGGAGTTAGTACTCCGTTAGTCTCGGACTGATGGATTCAACGTATATGAAAGTTGGGACCGTTGCCAGCCAAAATGATAGTTAGGACCACCGCCGGCAAAATAAAATAGTTGGGACCAATAAAAACCAATTTTCCATTTCAAAAAGGTTCTCTAATATATATATATATATATATATATATATATATATATATATATATATATATATATATATATATATATATTGTGTACGTTGAGTACTAAGTTGTTAACAAAATCAATTTTGTTTAGAGAAAAGGAATCGGATGTAGGTTGATTTTGATTTAAAACAATACTGACCTGGAATTATTAATTTAAAAATAAAAATTATTAATTTAAGAAAATTAATGCGTTAACTTTCTCAAAATTGTTGTTAGTTACCAAATATAAAGAAAAACACTTTTTACTAATATACCCTTATGATTAAAATATATCATAAAGAGAAACTTAAATTGTGATTGGTTGGATTTATTTCTTGCATTTCTCGCAATAAGATGACTTCTCTTCTGAATCTTCCCATATTACGGGGGTTGTTTTATATTATTTGTTTTAATATTTATTTATTTTTTACATTTATATTTTTTTATTGTATGAAAGTTAATAATATACTTATGGTTTGATGATAAATTGTTTGATAAATAAATGAGATGTTATAACCCGGTTTAAAAGCTATATGGTTTTGATGAGACCCAAGATCCGTTTATTTCTTTTACTATAAAATTGGATGTTTAATTATAAATAATATTTATGAAAGTTAATAATACATTTATGATTTGATGAAACCCAAGACCCGTTTATTTTTTTTACTATCAAAATGGTTTTTTAATATAAATAAAAATATATATCTTTTTTAAAATAAATAAGATATTAATTTTTAGTATATCCTATTTTATAGGATTTTTACATCAATAATTTGGTGAGAATAATTTTTAATTTAATGGGATGTTATGACCCGTTTAAGGAATGTCTGGGTTTGGTAAGACTCATACCCATGAATTCAAGTAAAATGCATGAGAAGCCTCCATTTAAAAATCAAGCAAATCTGGTGACTCCAAATAAAGGGGGAGCGACTACATCGCGACATTTAGGATTTTTATGTTTTCGTTTATATATATTATTAGTTTGTATCCCGCGTGTCACGCGTGTTACTTTTATTTTTATAGATGATTGGTGGTTTAGGATGTTAATTAATTAAAATTGATATGTTTATGATAACGTTTTTTTAAAAATGATGAGATGCAAATGATAAATTGGCCGAAGTTGTCATATGATCTCTGAGGTTGAGTGATGACAAAGGCTAGTGAGTATCAACGGTTTATTCGGGTGATGTTTTTATCCTTTAACACGTTTATTTTTCAACAACGCTTTAATTATTTATTTATCATGGTTTTTCGAATAGTTTGTTTACAAATTCAAATTTGTTTGCTAGCAAATGAGTAGGAGACTAAGGGGGTGGAGAAGAGGGTGGCTGAGAGTGAGGGTTCGGTACCTGAAAGGAGAAAGGGTCAAGGAGGTGTTATGACCCATTTATGGGTATCCGGGTTTGGTAAGAATTATGAACCGCGAAATTTAAACCTTAAACTGGTTAAAGCCGGGTTAAATCATTAAGAAGTCACCATTTAGAAATCAAGAAATCTGGTAACCTAGAGGGGGTGGGGAGTGACGTAAGAGCGACATGTAGGATTTTATGGTAGAAAATTATTTAGATGTATGCTTAGCTTGTTATCTTACGATTGCATTTTTTGCAGCCATTGAAATTCTATGCTTAGTCTTTATCAGACCCCGAGTACCACAACTTATACAGATTTACCCATTAACTATTGTGTTTTGCAATTATATACACTATTAAATGAACACATCCTATGTTTTCCAAGAAATATGATTATGTAAACAATATAAAACATCATATAACTTGCATGTCAAGAGCAAACCATAAGTTCCTAATGAAAAGTGTGTGAATCTGTGACAACATTTTTTTGTCATTTAGTTAAACGAACGAATATGAACACAAATCGTTCTTTTATTTATTCTGTTAACACTCATTCATTTATATCCGTTAATGTTTTATCTTGTAGGTCCATTTATATTTGTTAAGTTGGTTCATTTACATTTGTTAATATATTCATTTAAAACTTTCTGGCCATTGCAACTTAGTATAAATTTAATAACTTTTTAAGCCAAACACATTTCTTTACATTACTTTTAAATGGTTTTAGCACAAATTCATTATATAGATTTTTCTATAGAATAATGAATCATAATTAAAATTTTATACTATAATCTTTATACTATAATCTGATGATGAATAATAGAAGTCACTCGGGAATGACGTCATAACCTCAAACTTAAGTGTTTTCACCAAAGATGGTTTAATCAGAAAATTTATTTTCCTAAAATACATAGGGTTTTTGTAGAGTATCCTTATTACAAAGAGTTAATGTACTAAATAAAATCTAGAATTGTATAATTATATAAAAAAGCTAAAAGCATGAAATATGCCTTTCTCTATGACTAAAACATCAGTGGACCTTTTTCTGCCTACAACTTCAAGCATAAGCACACCAAAACTATAAGCATTTATGTACTCGGTTGCTCGCCCGCACTGCATATACTCTGCATCAAAAGTTACAGAAACAAATTAAAAAAAAACCTCTTGTTCAGCACAAATCAAAGAATTGAAAAATTCAAAAAATAAATTCGGATGAACTATTGGTGTACCGGTAAGATTGATTTTTTTATAGTAGAGGGTCACATAATCGAATCTTGGAAGGAGTAACTCGTAACATAACAGATTAATAATCCATTACAACTATACACCTTAAATATTACTTTAATACCTTCTGCCAGTGAAAATATCAAGCTAAAAGAGCATAATAACTATCTATTCATACACATAATATAAATATGAATGACAATAACTATAAATGAGATCAAACATGGATGGGGGTGTGTGTGTAGCTAGAAAACTTGCAGCATTTTAATAAGTTTGAAAGTGAGCTTGAGGTTAAATTTAAGACAAAACAACCTGTAACAAAATTACCCGGGCGACCTTTTTCAAACTGATTTCATAATCATAAAGTGGATAGTTGAAATCGGGACTTTTACGTCAGTCAATCCAAACATATATTAGGGTACACGCTCAAATGGTTGAAGACACGATATTTTTTGCTGAGTTGTTCGACAACTATTTAAAAAAAACACATTAAAGAATGATTCAAAATAATAAAATACAAAAAAATAAATAAACATGGTATTATCATTTCATTTACCTATATATCCCTGGTATACTTGCAGCATGAGCAAGCATCAATTTGCCATTTGTATCACCATGCAAAATAAGTGAGTACCCTAATAAATAATAATTATAAATCGTATTAAAATACTAACAATAATAGTTTCTTAAAAGCTTGGAATTTCATCTGCAGCAAATTGTGTTTTCCTTTGTATCGAGTAATCACATATAATCATTAACAGGAAGAAAACCATGTTTAGTCTTGACATTGAGCTGAATAAAATACATAATATCATTAGAATGAGAGAACTGACAATATGTAACTTTCATGTAACAATTTTAATATTTTGACCAACATACAAATGGTATTTCTTGTACGTCAAGGAATTGTTTCACTATTTATTGGAAAAAGTCTATATGTTAATAAGTTGTACCTGTAGGAGAAACCGTAATCCATTATAATATATATTTTAAACAAACTCCGGTTGAACATAATTGGTTTTTCGATTTAAGATTTGATCAAGTTTTGGTTTTTAGTTTACTTGATTTGTAACAGCTAATGGGTTATGGCTATGTATCAACTTATATCCAATATTGATGCTGGTACAACTTTTTTATAACGACTCGGGATTCGGTTTCAATTGCTTAAGCAATGATCCATGTTATAAGAAACTTTCAAACTTTGGATAATAAGTGTTTCGAGCCAAACCAACACATACCACAAAAGCAACGTTCTTATCTAAACATGTTTGGACTGAGGAAAGAGAAAGGCGACCTAGATCGCCACCACTACCTAGGTTCCGAAACCGAACCTCACAATAGATTTAAGTTTGAATTTATAAATTAGACATCATCAAACAATTAACATGATTAAAACATCTTAAAAGAAAAAAAAAATCAAAATAAGAGCCAAGCATTCATCCATATCATATATTCTACCAATCAAGCAATTATCTACAAACTACAATCCAACTATCGTATGCTATACTTTTTATAAACCCTAAGTACAACATTAAACCAAACAAAGGGTTTAAATTACCTACAATCGATCAATCAGAATGGCTTTTACTGAAGTATGGATGGAAGAAGACTCAGTCAAGAATTAGTTTAGGGTAAGATGAGGAGGTTGTGAAGAGGGAGGATAGAGTGCGATTGTGAGACGGAGTTTTGTTACTCACCCAGGGTTTCTTGATTTGATGGTGGCTCGTCTGGGTTGAAAAGGGAGTGGTGATTAGGGTAGAAATCAGTTTTTAATCATCGAAAAATAAATTAATAGAATTGTACTAACCCTGAATCAAAATATGGAAGCCTTAGTTTACATTGGATTGAAGGAAATTAAAAGAGGGCAGGGTATGGTATGGTATGGCGTTGCGATCGCTGATTGGGTTGGAGTGACTGTAGTCAAAGTTGTATTAGATTGGTTAGGCTATCAACTTTCAAGGAAGGAGAGTAAAAGGGACGATGATACACGTATTTGAGATGTTATGACCCGTGTAAAGGTTAAACGGGTCAAACCGGGTTAAATCAATGAGAGTTCACCGTTCAGAAATCAAGAAATCTGGTGGCTTTATAGGAGGTGGGGTGCGATGTGAGGGTGACACGTAGGATTTTTTAGTAGGCAAATATATAGATAGTTAGATTAGATATATATATATATATATATATTACATATTTATCCATTTTATTAAAATTAACTAATTAAATGACTATTTTACCCTTTTATATACTAAATGATTAATTACATATTTCCTCAAGTCATAAAAACTAGATACATGCTTACATTTTCTTATAAAACATATAATAGGTGAGCGATAACCGAACCGATAAACCAAACCGAAAATCGAATAATCAAAAAACGAATTAAATGAAAACTGAATTCCCTGAAAATCGATTATCAGTTTATTTTGTAACTTTGGTTAACCGAACCTAACCACACTAAAATATGCAGATTAATTTTTGTTTAAGACGTGTTGCCTTCAGAGTTCAAGCAAAGTGATATATTATGATAAATAGAGCTTCCACAGTTCAAGATTAAAGCCTTATCTTGTTTCAAATCACAAGTAGCAAATAATAATCAAAATTTGACCATGGAATTACTGAAACAAAGTATGACGATCAATACAATTAAGAGTCAAGATGTCAAGAACTAATGGAAGATGGAACTAATTTACAAAATAAAAAAGAAAAACAAATTTAAGTACATAATACAAAAACTATGAAACTGGGTTCATCTTCAAGATTTATAAAATATTACATATCGTATAAAAGATATGGATTTAATTTACTTCTTTCTATTAGTCAACTTCGCCATCTCAATTGCACCTCCGTCCAAAAATCAGGGGCCCTAAAAATTAGGAGGCCTAAAAGTAACCACTTCACTCACATAAGAAAAGGGCCAACCCCGCTGAATCACTCAAAATGAAAACCAATACTCAAGAAAAGACCAAAAGTGTTGTGAAGAAGAAGATATTCTAAACTAAATAGGGGAAAATGGGTAATTTGATGAGTTAAGCAATTATGTACTTAATTTTTAAGGCTTGGGTAAATATGTAATTGAAGGCTTTAGGAAGAGGAAATATATAAAAATCTTAAAAATGGTAAATAAATAAAAAATGAAGGGGCAATATAAACAAGGCCTTTCACCTAGAAACAATAAGCCTATTCAACCAATAGCTCAAAATCTCGTTTATAGTCAAACGTTATTAAGCAACCTAAAACATTCTCATTACTAGCCTTTACCAGTCTTCTACATAATCCACAACTCTTATGCGACCAACCCAGATCACAAATTTCTTGGTGGTTGTCTAGAAGTGTCGTAACCATTCTAGACATCGGACTCTAGAGACCAGATCAACCCTAAACAGGTTTATACCGTTTTACAAGATATTTCATTATGAACATAATTACCTGCAGTAGGATAAAGATCATTGTCTAAACTAACTAAAAAAGTACACAAAAAGAATTACAAAACTAAATATCATTAACCAACATATTAGAGCATAAGCAGAGTGTCAAAACACCTCAGGACCCTGTATCATTAAACTAAGATATGGCAAGAGTTAAAGTTTAGAGATGTTCAATCTCAACGAGAGAAGAAAAGTGTGCATCAATATGACCAATAGCTTCTTGACCAACTGTAACCGAGCTAAACCATTTTGACGGGTACTTTTCAGTTTTTTGTTCCATTTTACCATCCTCAATGTTCTCAAATTCTTCAATCGATTGTTCGGGTTGATTAAACAAACGGGCTTTTAACTGCTGGCAAGATTTTAGATCTTCACATGTACGCGCACTGCTCAGTTTTTTGTTAAGTTCAACTAAAGTTGAATACCTAGCCTTTTTAGGCATGTCATCATGCTCAGTTTCTTCATTGCCAGTTGGTGTCTCAGTTTTGAGGTTTCTTAAACCATTGGTAATAATAAACTTCAATTTCTCTCTTAAATTTTCAGTTCTAATCGGGTCGGCTCTAAGCTTCGTTTTCATATTTGATATCACTGTTTCAGTGTCTTCAGTTGATCCATATTTACCAAAAATCTCCTCCAAAAAAGTGATGTTTTGTAAATATCTATCGAAAGCTTCGTTTTCTGAATCTATGTTTCTGTCTTCGTATTCTTTCAGCTTTGAAATCCTCCACTCGTTTATTTGTGACGCCTCCTGTATGTTTTAATTGCATATTATTTAGATGTTTTAAAATAATATTGATTAATGATCGTACATGAATTGAATTACGGAAAGTTTATGCACCTTCCTTGTTAGTGGCTTCCTTGCGCGAGATGGAGTTTGCAAATTGTTGAATTGAGCAAAATTACTTGAGAGCTGTCGGAGTGAGGTGACTCTATGTGCATTCCTAAAATAAACAATATCATGATAATATTATGTATTGATAACATGTGACTTGGGTAACAGGTCAAAATGGTCATTTTTGTCTAATGAACCTCTGTATATATCTTGTGTTAATTACGTTTATGGAATCTATATTATTTCATATACAAGTTTCTGAATAAACCAATTTTTAATGCATTATGCATTAATAGTAGTAAAATAATTCTCAACCCGTTTGACCTAACTCCATTTAAAATATTTTTGTAATCTCCATTTAAAATATTTTTGTAATTTAGCAGTTTGACTCGTTAGTCGTTAAATATAGCATAGCCCAAATCGACTCAATCAACAGCATATGGGTTGTTCACTATACATATATATGCATACACACACACACACAGAGATTTCTTACCCGGATGAGGATATCTCATTTGAGTGCTGATCGGCGACAGATAACGTTGAGGGTGGTGTCTTATCAGGTAATGGTGTATTGCTCTTTAACACTGCAATCAAACAGGAATAAAATTTCCAAGTTACATGCGTATGCAATCTATGTATGAATTGACATTCATTATCATACCGTGTATATGGCATGGATTTTGAGCTTTTGCACAGCAACTTTTGCATGCCTGGTACGGACACCTGTAAAACCGTTTTAGAACATACTTATAAAAAAAAATCACATAGGACACAGATGTTCTTATCGAATAATGTGACTGCAATAAATAGAATAAAAGAAATATAAAATATGCAGTCGGGTTGGATTTAACATGACCTACTGGAATTCATATTTGCATTCTCAGAAACATAAAAATATTTGAACAGATATTCACTACTACCAAACCAATTGATTCATATTGATTAGAACCTAGTTTTGTAACTACTTTAATGCATGTTCTACAGGGTGTATTTTTTTCCCCCATATTTGCTAATAACCAACTGATGACAAACATTGGGTATCACTGCATACCTAAAATGACCATAAGAAACGAAATCAACCAGTTAAATGTCTCCTTAAGTTACAAAAGTTGTACACATCACATACATGGGGCACTGGAAATCATGAACAATTTATTAAAAACTAACAAACCTATATAAAAGTATGAAGAATTGATAAATAATTAACAAAACTATCTAAAACTATGAACAATTTAGTTTATGGATACAATCAAACAAGAAAAACAAACACAAGATAACTACATAGTTAGTTTATGGATGGATCAGAACAAGAAAATTTAATATTACAGAAAACTATGAACTAATAAACAATTAAAAATATGCTAACACTTAACAATTAAAAATTAGTTTTAGGACATACTGACTTATGTTGTTGCTTCTAGGTATTGCGTACCAAAATCCAGCACTGACAAAACTTATACACAACTCTAGCAGTTTTCTGTTTATTATAGATGACAAAGCTTACCTCATCAGCATAAAGCAGTCATGAGGGCATGTTAAGAGATAAAACATGACCTAAATTCTCTGTGAGATTGATAAACTAATGTGTCAAATGCATCTAAAGGCAGTTAAAGCACTATATAACTCTTTATAAAATAATAGTTTCCATTGCTAAGATACGATACATAACCTAAATTATCAAGAATATTTTGTTCAGCTGTTGACAGATTCACTGTTGATGTTTTTACCCACCATCTTTCACAAACAGCTATTAAGAATATCAAACCTCAAAGTAGCACCTCGCTCAAATGTGATAGCATAGCTGTCAATAGCGATAGCGATGAAACAGAGCCCGCTTTTCATGTTTAGCAATTAGGAAGTACTGTAGTATAAAGTTTTAAAAAAATATGATTAGGAGATCAAGTTTTTTAGGTGGAATCGTATATTAAAAAATGCCTGAGAAATAGGGTGCGACAGTGATGATCTGAGAAAAAAATAATATATATATATATATATATATATATACACAAACAATTCAGTATACTCTCCTACGAAAAATCACAGAATATGAGGTGGTGTTATTCGGTCGCAACAGAATTCCCATCCTCAAACCCTAGATATACATACAAATTACAGACAGAGGTAGGAACTTCAACATGAATTTGTTTGTAGTCATAATAAAAAAAAAAAGTAAAGTTTGAGTTTCCCGTGTGTAATTAATAACCTGGAACGGGCGACATTGCCACAGTTGATGCATTTAGGTTTGTTGAGGCCGCGAAGATTCTTGGAGGAGGTTTTGATATTAGTCATGGGAGAGGAGGTCATGTCGCCACTGTTATTGCTTAAAGCAGAAGAACCACCAGACGCCATTACGTACCAAACCCTAACCTTACCTTACCTTACCTATATATAGAACAAGATTCAACACAGACGACTAGTAGGATAGGATGGATTGGATATTCGAAACAAAGCAGGTGTTTTGTTCTGTAGAGGACCAAAACAAACCCTATGTCTGTGTATCTATCATCTTTCAATTTCGATTTATCCCTAAATCATTACTAAAAAATTATTGTTTTGGGGGGCAATAAGGTAAAATAAGAAATTCTAAGATTAGAGACCAAGGTGCTGTTTGTTTTTTAAGACTAGACGGGTATCCGCGTGATGCAGCGGGTGTTTGAACGTGGACCCTATTAATCACGTAACAATTATGAGTGTTCATGGTTCGGTTTAAAACCTTGAAACCGTTTAAACCGGTCATCGGTTTAGTTTCACGGCTCAGTTTTTTACTTTCAGTCGGTATTTTTACTTCATTTATCATTTTAACTATCATATTTTGACTTAGTTGGAATTGATGATACGGTTAATTAATTATCATTTTAAAAAATTTTTATTATCAAAGCTTAAACTGTTAAACCAAATCAAAACAATACCAGACCGTTAATGACAGTTTGACTTTCAATTTTCAATGGTTTAGTTTTGGTTTTGGATGACAAAAGATGGGTACTAACGGTTGAGCTCACAAGCTTAACTTAAAAACAATCAAAACCGGCATTAAACACTCCTACGTAACATATTAATTTTTTTAATTGAAAAAATTGTAACAATATTATACTCAAATTAAAGAGAATAAAATACTCGTTTTTATGGTGCAATAATTTTACAAAAATATTAACGTATAAAAAAGTTATTGATGTTTAAAAATTGTGGGTGAGAAGTTGGTTTAAAATTGAAACTAAAAAAGAATATGGTTAAAGATGAGGGGGCAAACTTGTAAGTTGGGTGATTTGTGTTTAAAAGACAAGTTTACCCCAATTACACATGTACTTTATGCATTAGCAATTGTAAATCCCTTAAAATCAAGTGTCTTAATTTGCCATTGTTTTGTGTATTATATATAGTATAGATAAAAGTTGTCTGTAATCTGATTTCATCTGATTTAATATCTGCAATTAAATATGTGGTCTGAAGGTCTGCAATATGAAAATATAATACTGTTTGTTTTATAAACTGTGTACTAATGTTAGGTACTAATTTAACTTATGTTAAAACTTAACAAAATATAGGTACTAATTTAACTTATGTTAAAACTTAACAAAATATACATCAACACGACGTCATGACACTTGGGTTTACCAATGCCCAGGCTTCAACGCTCGGGTTTTATCAACGCCCGATTTTCACTAACCGAATAAACATCTTTTAAATATTTTAATTTCTTTATATGTTAACCATTTTATATGATAATTCATCAAATTTATATTTTGGGTACTATTAAGGTAACTTTATGAACGCAACCAATACCCATCGAATACAGGTCAACGCGTCGCTGCAACATAATGTCCGGTTTTACCAGCCGAATAAATATTGTCTTAAATATGATAATTTTTAAAAAAATACGCTATACAAGCGCGCTATATTTATTTTTTTTTGTTTTTAATTTTAATTATGTTAATTTGATAAATTTATTTTTAGGTTTAGTTCCAGTACAATAACGAACTTAGTCGTTACAAAACGAATTCACATTGACTCGCAACTGCAACGCCTGAGTTTTACCAACCGAATTCACCATGCAACGCACGAGTAAATCACTAATAGCCATACTAATACCTTATATTTTGTAAAATTATAATGTTCATTATGTAATTCATATATGTATATTTGATGTTTTCTATATTTTTCACATGCGTGTTACACGGGATATTAACCAAGTAATGTAAATATATTGAAACATGCCGTGAACGTAACTTCATTGGTGGATACTAAAAAACATCTTGTGGACAACAACACACACATCGGTCATTTTCAACATGGACGTTTACAATTATAATGCACTATATCATCTTAATTTTGAGGAAAAATAAACAGAATAAATAAGAAAATGTTGAATTTTGAAAAGTTAAACTCGAAATAAGATTATAGATTTTTATATTCAGCTTTGGTCCCGAACGTTGATATAAAGTAACAAGATTGGGTACTAAAGTTTAAAAGTCACACATATAGATACTATAGTTTTTAATTTTATTACAATGTTAGGTACTAACTTTAACTTCCGTTAAATGTTAATAAAAAGTGCAAAAAAACTTAGGGCATTGTTGTCATTACATATTCCACTAGAAATGCAAGTCAAACACCGACAACATATAAGGCTAAATCTCTTTCATTCAATTCCACCAATAGTTAGGCTTTTAAGATTTTGGTACATCTTGACACTATCGGGGTGCATCATGTACTTTGACCTGTGAGCTTCATTCATAATCTTTTTTACATAAATATCCTATGATTGATACCATATTCTATTCACAATTCTGAAAATATCATCTTCTTTGACAAACAAACCAGTGGTTGTATTTCACTCTTCTTTCGAGATTTGATTTTGATCTATACTTGCTTCCGAGCATTCTTGATTTGTTCAATTAGATCAATGTAAAGTTCTAATCTCAATCCTTTAACACTCTTTGGTTTCTCATGTTCTTTCCGTCTCAATGTGCCGGCTACGACATTAGCTTTCCTTTCATGATAGACTTCCTCACAATCGTAATCATTCAGGATTTCCATCCACCTTCTTAAAGATGTGTTTCAAACTATGATCAATATACATGACAAAATCGACTCCATTGAGATAGTGCATCCATAATTTCAATGTGATTATTATGGCACCTAATGTAACATCACGAAAATATCGGGTCAAAAGTGCCAAGTTTTAAAAGTAAAATGACCAAAAGAAAAATTCTGATTTCTTGGCCGATCGTGATACGCGACGGCCTTAGACCCAACGTCATCGCGTATCGCGATGACGTCGTTTGATAGCGAGACACGTTTCGTCACATGTCACCAGGTGGCATTATGGCTCGCCACGTGGCACCGCGTCCGCCACGTGGCGAAGCTATGGGTGACTCATTGCACCCACGTCGCGATACGCGACGACTTGGTCACAAGATCATCGCGTTTCGCGATGGGTCCACGAAACAGCCTATAAAAGGGGGTCACCAGCCCATTCCTTCAACACACAACTCTCATACACCTTTCTCTCTCTAGAAAATCATCTCTCTAAACCTCGTAAAGCGTGCCACGACGTTACCTCGTAATCCGTGCCCTAAAACCAACGATACCTCGAAATCCGTGCACACAACGACGATGTTATCTTGAAGAACGCGACTCTCAAAAGACGACCCAACTCCGCCTCGAAGTACGTGTTAACAAGAGTCGAAGATTGGGGTGCCTCGATAAACGTGTCGAAGAAGGTGTTGTTCAAGAGAAGCTCGAGAGAAGTTACGACGTCGAAGTGCTGCTCGAACCAGATAGTTATATGAGTGAAAGAAACGGCTTATAAATTTGCAGTAAAAGATTGAATCTCATTTCCTATGTACAAAAGTTAAGAAAAGTTAATATAAGTATTAGAGACTTTTTACCCCAAGATTGATTGATTAGTCATCATGACTTGAAGCGGGTTCAAAAGATCAACTTTCTGAGGTTTTTACTATCTATTACCATATGTATTACCTGAAAGTAGATTGATAAAAATGAGTGGATAGCTAGGAACACTAAGGTACACAAAGGATTCGTAATAGAGATTATGTAAGTGTATTTCTGTGTATAAAAAGAATTAGGGGCTTTAAATTGGTAGAAATGATCAAGGAGTACTTCCCAGATTCCGATCCAGAGTATACTTCTATTCACCGATTAAGTAAATAACTATCAAGAACGAAGTAATCCTTTAACTTTGTTTAAGGTCCCCTGTTTTTGAGAAAGGAGAATAGGAACGAAAAAAAAAAAAAAAGAAATAGAAAGACTGAATGAAATTGCACTAGAAAAAATAGATTTTTTTCTTTCTCTATATAGAGATATAATTCTTGTCATGATTCGCGAACTAATCCAACGTCTAATTGGATAATTGGATTTCATAATTGAAAACGTTAGGTTGAAATATCTATATCTATTTATATTGTTACAAGAAACATTTTGTCTAGGGTTGTTATAAGCCAACCAAGGTATGCATAATGCCCGAATAAAATAATAATATAATATTAAAAGGCTTAAAACCGAAAGTCGAGGATATACTCGATACCTCGAAAATAAACAAAAGAAAGTAAAACAAAAAAAAGTATATAAAGATAATTATATGAATATATTTATTTTTTATAGATAATGTGTAATAATTATTTAAATTATTTTTGATAATAATAAAGATATAAAGTATACGTTTCTTCAAGAAGAAGAAACATAGTGTTTAAGAAAAATAAACAAGTACAACTAATGGGTTAAACTTATAAAAGAAAGAAGGTATATTTTAAACTAAAGGTTTAAAAAGAAAATATAATCGAGGTAAAGATTATATAAAAGAGACTAAAGGTCTTAAGCCGGATTAAATATCTGGTACTAATAAAAGGTTATACTCGTACTATAGGTCCGAGATAACAAGGAAGAACCGGTCAGTGTATTGAAGCTGATCTTTTCAAAGAAAGGTAAATACGCCCAACTTTATAAACTTGTACTAAACGTGTCAAATAAATTGATTACATGAGATTATGTATCTCTAAAACATTATAAACAAAAGTAATCGCTAGCCTTCAGGCTGTCGTGTACGTTTGTTTGGATTCTTACATATGTGGTAAAAAGTCGGTGGGCACACCGCGCCACGCTTGGTTATGAGCCTCGGCCACGATGGGTCGGACCTAAGTTATGTCCGAGTGAGGGTAATCATGTGTATACTGATGGTATCTAAGTAATATCGAACGTTGTGGTGTTTGCTGAGTGGTTCGTGTAGAACATAAGTTTATAATTGTGTTTTGTTTTAACTTGATTATTCCTAAGCCACGATGGGCTGGACCTAAGTTATGTCTCGAGGGGTATTCAAGTAAAGAAAATATTTTATGCGTCAGCTTATTCACCAACATGTGTTGCTTAGGTATTTTTAAACATTTTTACAGGTAACGAAGGTTAGCCGCGCTTGAAGAATCGAAGTGATGGTAGATGATCTGATGGCTCAGATCTTTTTGATAAACTTTAAAATATGTAATGGTGGTTTATATGAACAAGTAATTTTTGTAAACAGTTAACGAGTATTTTCTAATCTCGTATTTTGTAGTGTAAATATAATATTTTAATCCACGCAAATATATTTTCCGCATTAAACCCGTAACTCTGATTTAATTACAAAAAGTGGTACCAACTGTTGGTCGCACGCCCAGGCCGTAGATGGGGGTGTGACACCTAACTCTAGATCGTGAGTTGTATAGTTCTTTTCGTTTACTTTCAACTAAGGTGAAGCATAAGCTATAAAGTTGTTTCTTTGTATTAGGACACAACCCAAACCTGAATGAGACGTGTCACTAAATATAATAAAATCTTCTATACCTTCTAGTAAAGACAGTATAATGCATTTTTAAGCTTTTTCTTTAGCCTATAGAATGCTTCTTATTGTTTTAGTATTCATTCATACTTAACGTTCTTACGAGTTAAAGAAGTGAAAAAGACTACTATTCGAGAGGAATTTTCGATGAATATTCTATAATATCCAGGCAAACATAAGAAAACTCCAACTTCGGTTGGCGATCTTGGAATTTCCCATTTAGAAATTGCTTCAATTTTAGCATGATCTACATGTATGCCATTAGCATTAATAACGTGAACAAGGAATTGTAGTTCATAAAGCCAGAATTCACACTTACAGAACTTAGCGTACAATTTCTCATTTATGAGTAATTCAATTAAAATCATAAGATGAATTATATGATCCTCCTTTAATTTATAATAAACAAGTACTTTGTCAATGAATACGATTATCATTTTATTTAAATAAGGTTTACCAATTAGATTCATCATATCCATAAATGCGGCTGGAGCATTGGTAAGTCCAAACGGCATAACCATGAACTCATAATGTCCATACGTCATTCTAAAGGAGCACTTCAGGATATATTCTTCTTGAACTTAGAGCTGATGATAGCTTGAACATAAATCTATGTTAGAAAAGAAACTCGGTCATCGTAATTGATCGAATAGGTCGCTAATTCTGGGTACCGGGTATCGATTCTTGATAATTAATTTGTTAAGCGCTCTGTAATCAATACACATTACACAATTTCACTAAATGTTTGCCATATTTGTGTTTTGGGATATTTTGGAATTTCGCGTTCTGATTAATATGGCAACTAGTGATTTACCTGTGCGTTGCGCGATGAATTTGATTGGTAAAACCTAGGAGTTGCACTTGCGATTCAACGTGAATTTAGTATGGAAACTAGCAATTTACCCGTGTGTTACTCAGCGAAATCGGTCGGTAAACTAAGGCGTTGCAGTTGCGACTCAATGTGAATTTGGTTTGTCTTGACTACATTCGTTACGGTAGCAGTGTAACAACCCCACCTAGGGCGGAACGTCGAGGTGGTACGTTGATTTCTCATAAGCTCATAACACTATTAAAGTGACAATTTATTTATTTCATTCCCAATAATAGCAAGTACACATTTGTTTCAAACAAAAAACCAATACATCATGGAAACAAACATTATTAATTTCAAATAAAACGTAGGGGCAATCTAGTTGTGTTTGTCCTTGCACATCATTGTATCAACCCACGGCATGTTTATAAATAATAACAAATAAAACTACTTGAGAAACAAATCACATACACATAGTTAGAATATCTATCAACAAACACTTATAACTACTCGAGAATAATTAAGTACTTGAAAAAGATCATTTAGCAAATTCTTCAAACACATAAGTGCTCGAACACAAATTTCATCATCAATAGTGAAGTACTAGACATCATTATATAATTGAAGCTTAATCATGTACTCGTTAACAAAGTAAAGTACTCGAAGCAGTCTTACACAAAATTATCAAATAGTTAAATACTTATGAAGGCTCCTAAGTACTCGTAAACAATTTTAGTACTCGATACACAAAATATATGCTGAACCTAGCAAAGAACTGATGGTCAATAACCAAAAAACTAATGACACAAGCATCTGTTGTTCTTCATTATGTTTTGATAAACTTTTGCTCCAAACATCTGATCTTACAAACTACTGATATGAAAGAACTGAACTTTCGACAACTGACTAACAAACTATAGAAGATCCAAACAACTGAAGACTAACAACTAATGACACAAACATCAAGTGTTTCATCAAAGATTAGTACTTAGCATATGACTCTTTTATAGACAGTTGTTTGCATTTTGTTAATTAGTAGCTTGTAACTGTTTTGTTAGATGTTGTTTTCACCTTTAGCTCGTCAGTTGTTTCACACATGTATATAATAAAGAAGAGAGTCTCTTCTTGTTATTACTTAATGTCTATTGCTTGGGTCTTGTATGTATTGGATAACAGTCGGAATGTAGTTTGTCATGTTATATAGCGTATAAGAGACTTATACGGTGTATAAGTCTTATACGGAACATAAGTCATGCGCCGTATAAACATACACGCCATGTAAGTGTATTTTCATGTCTTGAGAGGCTTCAATAATTTCCCCTATTGTCAGTTCTCGATACGGCTAGTGCCTTTTGTACAAGCAGACCACGATAGTCTTTTTCTGATTCTATTTCTGAATTCATTTCATTTTCCCTAAGGTAGTGTTTGGTATGAGGCAATGGAGGATGGAATGAATTAATCCAATAAAGAGGAATGAAAATAAGGATGTTTGGTTGAAGGATGGAAAGGAATAACTCATTACAAAGGGAATCAAAACACATGGATTTCATTACTTCCCTCACCATAGTTTTTTTTCATTCGGTCTATAGTTATAAGTGCTTCTCCATGTTTCCATTCCTTCATCAATGAATTTACTCTTTATTTCATTAATTTATTTGTCTCAATCCCAACAAAAAAACGTTTTCACTTTTAGACAATCGATCACCATAATTCAAATCTTTGGCTTCATCTTCAGCTCTTATGATTTCTTCTTCATCTTCATCCCTGAAAAACCATGTGTGATCGATAGCTATCACGGATCTAGTATATTGATATGATATTACGATTAGACTACGTTAACTATGTGTATTGTGTGTTGAGAGAGTATTTGGACAGATTAACGGCACTTGATCGATAATAATAAGAACTGTTAATTACTTCATAACTTACAAGGGATATATATAGGATATGACCTCATTTGTTATACAGACCAGAACGAATGAGTGTCATTCGCTATCATACGTCAAGCTTCTATACATTACTATAACGAATAAGCACATTCGTTGTTCACATTCGTTAGCATCACTAACGAATGAACACGAGTAAACAGGGGGTCTCATTCGTTATTAGCTACTCTAACGTATAAGCCTTACATTATAGATAATGTGCATTACATTTTCTAATCTCGTCTTCTGTAATGTAAATAAATAGTTCAATATATATATATAAATACATATATATTTTTAAACTTACATTGAAGTGATCGTAATAAATGAATTTTTGTAACAAAATCGCGGTGTGAAATTAAAATGAGAAAATTTATATAAAAACTTTACCATGTGAAATCAAAACATATTAGAATGAATCATAACGGTCAAATAGAATTATATAAATGAGAATTTTGTGATGAGAATTTGTATGACAAAGTAAAAAAGGAATAATTGTTTAAATCTTTGAAATTTGTAGATAATGTCTTAAGATTTAAAGGCGGAAAAATCGTGCATGAACCACCATGACTTGATATTCCGACACTAAAAACCTTTTTACAAAAAATACCATGTTGGAGTCTAAACATGTGCACGTACCACCGCGTCATTTTCATGTTTTCGATTCAAATAACGATAATGACAAAATAATAAAACAAGGTACAACGTGATGTCAAAACATTAGTCCACGTACCACTGTGGCTCTTATATTTCAACACCAAAATTTGGGTGGCGACCGGAACGCTCTGATCCATAAACACAATAAAAAATAATGTTTTGCGGTAAGGTAAGGATACCTTAGATTATTATGACGTATGCGTATATTTATGATTTGATGAAATAGATAAGTATATAAATAAATAAGTGTAATGAACAATCAAGTAGGGTAAACACGTGTAGGCAACATGTATAAAGACCCTAAAGCATGTACTATACTAGGTCGTCACGTCTAACCACATATCCTATAGTCTTGTGGCTTTGATACCAATCTGTCACACCCCGACCAAAGGCGGCCAGAACATGTCGGGGTGCAACCGATCACCAAAAACACAAGACACTATTTAAAGCAACAATATTTAATCAACTCATTTTAATTCATAAAATCAATAAACAACACATCTTGTTCATATGAAACAAATTGAATACAAGTAAACAAATATATATTGTTCGTTTTGCTAATATCATAATAGTCTTGATAACGTTTTTCGTCAATTCCTCGAGTCAACTAAAGTCAAACCTGTAACATTGCATAAAATAGAATTTGTCAACACAAAGGTTGGTTGGCAATTTCATAGTTTTGAACAATAAGTATATAATAAGAAATTCCACAACTTGTATACGAAACAATAAATAATAGCAATAATTTGGATAAATGAGATCGCTAATAAGAATACATTAGTGACACCGTCTATAAGAGAATACCAAATAGTTTTGGATTTCATGAGATCGTTAATAAGAATACATTAATGACACCATGCTATAAGAGAATACCAAATAGCTTAGGATTTATGAATCAACCATCCAAAAGCGCTAAAAACATTAGCATATAAGCATGTAAGCATAAAACACCAAATCGAGCATTTATTTAAGTAAAGTATACAATAAAGTTTGTGGTTTAAGACTCAAGTATATAAACATTTAGCTTGAATAAGTATGCAATATCACCCCCAAAACGAAAGATGGAAAATGGGGTATGAAAGTACTCACATTCAAGTAATAAACTTGAAAGATTGATGATTTGGAGATTAACCGGAACAACGGGTTTAACGAACAAAGCCTAAAAGAAAAGAAGTCTTGTATTAGTAAAGTTGTCTTGAAAGTCTTTAAATAAAAATAAATGACGATAAAAGTAAACAATTATAGTTATGGGCTTAAAATTTAAATATTTAAGAAGTTATAACATTAGTCCTTTAAAAATATAAGTTTGCTCGAAACCGGGTTAAAGTATCTAGCCTTAATATTTACTCAACCTATGTTAAGTAATAAGGTGGGTAAAAATGCAAGAATGCAAGTCCCTTTATAATATAGATATTAAAACGGGTTTTAACGAGTGTTCGGGTTGTTGGTTCGGGTCTTGATAATTAGTCAAACCCAAAGTCAACTTTCCAAAATAATGAATGTTATGAGATAACTCAATAAAATCAAGTAAGACTTAACCAAGTATGTAGTTCTATTGTTTTAGAACTAACAACGTCCGTTAAGCGAGGGTTTGGTTTTGTCGGTCCAAGTTTGTAATAAGATCAAGTTGGATTCAACATTTCAAGTACTTTAATAAAATATTTAAAATCAGTTTAGTAATGATTTTTAAAGAAATATACAAGTCTTGATAGTTAAAAACACACTTGTGTGTCTTAAGCGAGTGAATATTGGTTTGGTTCGGTTTCCATATCACAATAAGTTCATAGATGGTTGCCACATGCCCAAATATCAAAGAACTTGTATAATAATTTATAAATGATGATACTTAAGTTTTACAACCAAAATGTTAACAATAAAGTCTTTAAACGAAAGTTAGGTTTTCAGTTCAGATCTTGTTTCTGGTTACGACCGAGGTTAGATTTCACAAACCCATAACCATAGAACTTAACAAAATGATTTCAAAAACTTAAATCTAACAATAAGTGTGTTTAAACAATTATTTAACAAAACTAGTAAACAAGTTCGGTTTACGGTTTAAAGCTACTTACGGTTAGACTGAGGCTAGTCTCTTTAAACCCATAACCATGGAACTTCATAAATATAATACACAAACTAAAATGAGCTGAAGTTAAGCATGATTAATATGTATAAACAAGTTATATAAGTATATATATATCAAGGACTACGAAAGTCCTCCATGAAGCCTTGCCTTACTAGGCCCAACACTCCACCGACTGAGACCGGGGAAGTGACCACCAGAGGTAAAAAGGGGTGTATATTATATATATGTTGTATGCCTATATTCAAGTATTAATAAGACTATCTAGGCTAATTAAAATGAAAGACTTTACTCAGTTTGACTTTTGGAAGTCAAACCTTCAAGAACAACTAAAACAACCTTTAGATCTTTGAATTTGAGAGAGATTTTGGAGTTGTAGCTGGGGAAAAATGAAGGAAATGGTCATGTATATATAGGGTAAGTTGAAAAGGTCAAGCATAAAGAGTCTTGCATGAAAATGGGTTGGTTTAAGTCACATGTTTGCATAAAAACAACAAAAAACGAGTTCTGGTGCAGACTCCCTTTAGAGCGGCGCTAAGGTCTCTGCCCTTGACCTTAGCGCGGTGCTAAGGTCACCTGGTGGAAATTATAAACTTTCAAAATTGGCATTTTTGGCCCCCGGAGTTGTTTTAAAGCGTTTTAAGGCCATTTTTAGGGATCGAAAAGGGTGTTTTTGAGACCCGACAAGTATAAAACAATATTATAATATAAAATCCATCATTTTGATTATATCATAAGTTTCGGTTTACAAAAAGGGTCGGTTTACATAACAAAACAAATACAAAAGTGACCCGAAATTGACGAATGTCACATTCATTGTCAAGACTCAGATAAATCAACCAACCACATTGGGTCTATAACTATAATGAACTATGTTTTCAAACCCGAATCCAACACAATCAAGGCCTCGTCGGGTTTGTTGTCGTAGGACCATCTGTTGAATTTCTTATAAAGAATTTGAGGAAAAGTCTTTACAGGAACCTTCTTTAACGTTTGAGAGGGATGTACATTAAGTAAAAGCTTCCTCCACCCAGTGCGCAAATCAATCTCATCCACATACTTACTTATTGGCACTTGTGGCTTGTAGAACTTAAATCCATACTTTACCTTGTGCGAAAAATGCCTATAGAACCAATCTGCTATTTGTTTTTCACCACGATTCAGGAAAGGTATATCAGCTAGCGTACAAACTTCCCACCTCGGTAGAGAAAGAACATCGGCAATACGTTGAAAGTATTGAATTTCGTGCTCCCATTTAACTATACATACCTTAAGCTCCGATTCATACAGCCATGAGATAATATCTTCTTTGATTGTCTTTGCTGCATTGAACTTCTTCATTTGGTATGTAGATTCTCGAGTCTTTGATTTCTTGTAATTTCTTGTTCAGCATATCGTAGCACCTTGATCATCTTGTTCATGTTCGATACGTTATGTTTGAACAGACCATCTGAAGTCCTTGTCTCATTTTCATATACTTTATCTTTATCTTTTCCCGATACTATATATTTCTTTCTTTGGCTTATTTAAGATGTTCTGTTGTGAAGAACATAATTCCCTCATTAGTGTTGTTGACGTTTGCGTACAAACTAGGATATTCCTCGGCCGTTAAATCTTCCATTTCAATGTAATCATTATCATAATTAAATGACGTATTCCCATACGAAACACTCGTGTCAAATCTCACATCCTCATTATCAACAACATTCACATCATCCTTCTTTTCCAACTCGTCCACTGCATTTTCATTAAATTAAGCAGTATTTATTATCTGCTCTTTTTTCAATGAATGTTCAATGAATTCTCCTTCTTCAATCTCATTTTCGTCCACCATGCTCATAACCACACCACAGTTATCAACAAATAAGACCCTGTTTACTTTAACAGTATTCACGGGTTGCACGTTAGTAGAATCGTGATAAACTACTAACTGATATCTTAAATCACCTTCAGTCGAAACACCACCACCAGATGCCGAGGTACCAACACCAGGTTGTTGATCACCACCAGTACCTGCATCAGGATCTTTATCATCATTTTTATCTTTCAATTTCTTCAGCATATCATCTTTGCAAGTCAGTTGAAGGATAATTTTATCCTGTTTGGCAATCTTCTTCCCATGAGCAGTAACCAGGGCTTTCGATTCCCGATTCTCACATTGAATGTACGAAAAATGGCTCACCATTTTGTGCTGCTATGCTCTCATTTGTTCTTGAAACAACCTATCAGCCGTCATCTGATTTTCTTCTAATTGAATTAGATTCAACAACTGCAACATTTGTTGTTCAACTGGCAAGTTGAAGAACGACGGATTCACCGGCTGCATAGGACCTTCAGATCGGTTGAACGACATAAAAGAGGAGTCAGGTCTTTGCATCTGTCTTTCAGGAAGAGACGGACTCGTTGTTGAATTAGTTTGCTGATGGCATCGTAGACAACATAGATTGAGGAATTGATGCAAATCTCGGATCAGTGGAAGATGTAGTCAATAATGTAACAACCGGGGTACAAGTAGGTGTGGTGACCACCGGTGCTTGTGGAGTAGATACCACAACTCGTGGAAGTTATTGTTGTGGGTCTTGTATCTCGACACATGAATCTCTACGAATTCTCCTCTTTGTTGGTTTATCAACCGCAACACCTTTTCCCTTACGTTTATGCTTAGCAGCATCGTGAGCCTTACCACGTGGACCACCAGGTCCACCATCACCATCATTACAACCACCACCGTTCCCACTTTCGCATTCGGAAAATGAATCATCATGGATCCAACGATCATCAGGTGGAGCTACATAATCAGCTCGATCAGCATGACTAATTAACCTCTTGAAACTCGGTTTGTTCTCAAGGGTTTATCCACGATAATTCCTCACACGCCTCATTGTATCTTCATTCATATGCTCAAGCACCATCATATCTTCAAATTTTCCAGATGTTTCACCAGATTCGGCTCCATCTGAAGAAGTTGCAAGAATCTTAGATGCATCAAAAACTTATACTTCATGTGACGTGCAGTACAGTTCTCCTTCTGGTGATAAAGCACCAATTCAAAGAAGTTGAATGGCTTGTTGAGTAAAAGTGCAACAAAAGCCGACTGTAACATGATTCTACACTCGTCAAATCCACCTTTGCGTCCACCGAGCCAATGTATAAGTACGCGTAACAAGTACTTATAATGCTCACAAAGATAGGCCTTGTTGTACTGAGAATTTAATAGATCAGGTCTTTCTCAAATTCACACCTATCATCATCGGCATCTGGAAACCATAATACCTTACATATCAAAGTAACATCAATCACAATCTTCTTATCTTCAATCTCAGCTTCGATATGATTCACATATGGAACGTATTTGGCCGTGTTCCAAAAGGGTCTAATAATGCTGAAATAGATAGGCACATCCGCATAAATAGCATAATGGATTCTTGATCTCTTGAGACATGCTATAATGCTGCCAAACAACACCTGTCCAAAGAAATCGCCATTTAAGAACAAACGGATGTTGTGCTTTTTATCATCAGATAGCTCGATGGCTTGTGCTTTTTCTGCTGGTTGATCTACTGCTGTTCTTGGACTACCTCAGCATCTTGAACAATAGGTTGTTCTTGTTCAGGAACATCAACATGCATTTCGTCAGCCATGTCTGTAAAAATCGAACAACTTAAAATCACATTTATACTTTAAAATGTAAAATATTTTCAACACTTCATGAAAATATTTCACATTATGATCAAAATTATTCATTTTCATTCGTTAAATCTTAACAAATAGGTTGTCTTCATTCGTTAACACAATCTAAACGAACGTGTAACAACTCGGATTTTCGTTTTATTTATCTATACCAATACCCGACCCGTTTTCGTTTTGGGTAATTTTAAATCAATAATACATATTGTTTATGAGTTAATAATACTTTTTTTTATTATTTGTTATATTTAATAATTATCGAAAAGGACTATGAAATACATTCAATTTATACCCTAAGCATAAGTTTTAACCCTTAATGTTTCCACACCCAAAGTTGAGGGGCTAAATAGAAAATTTGTCTAATTAAAATTATAATTAACCCAACCCCATATCCAACCATAAACCTGTTTATAATCAAGCCTATAACTAGAATGTTGCTTGATCCTCAATTCTCGTAATTATAATCAAAATTGATTTTATCAAATCATTTATATGCTAAAAACAACCTAAACCGTCATAACAATTGGGAATAAAGGTCATTATTTGATTGTGTTTCTAAATTAACAAACCCTTATATATAATCTCCTGATTAAGCTTCGTAGACCCAGCCATAATACAATTAAATATGTACACACCTTCATCTTAACCCTGCAACCTTAAACCCTAAGCTAATTGCACCATATCTTCGTCGTAATTTGTCGTTCTTGAAGTCGTCATCGCCGTCCAGACCGTTTCACATTCAGTCATCAATCCAACATCTTTTATGGTAATTATTTTGTGTAATTAGTTCGTCTCTGATCATAATAAAAGCCTTAACTTCAATTAAACGTTCATAACGTGGATTAACCAATTGCACAATCTAGGGTTCATAAGTAAAACTGGTTATATCGGATACAATATTTGAATTTGTGTTTTCATCTATAAACCAACTAAACACCCTAGCCTAGTTAGCTAGGTGTTGTGTGTTAAAGTCTTTGACTGCTGCCAACCATGTTCGAGCCTTGCAGCATACTAGTTTTTGGTCTTTTTATTTTTTTATTATTTTAATGGATTCTAAAGGTTTGAATTATATTATAATTAATAGTAAATATAAAATAAACATTATTTTATTAAACCGACACCATTGTATTGTCGTTTGTTGTCAATTAATCTCGTCAAAAGTTTTCGTATATATTAAATATATATATGTATGTATTATAAATATATGTTAATAATAAACGAACATTATTTTATTAAAACCTGAACATCATTACTGACGTTTCTCGTCGTTAATTGTCTTTACAAATTTCTTACATATTATATATATATATATATATGTATTACTCTTTTTAAACAAAAGATACAATAATCGTGTTAAACGTATTAGCTATATTTAATTCATTAGATATTCGTTAAAAATTCTAAAATATATATTTTATGAAAATTATATACTTAAACAATTATTATAGTATAACTCAAGTCAAATTTAGTTATTTAAATTATTTATAAAATAGATTATATGTTTAGTATAAATGTGATTTTCTAAATAATAAAAGTAATGGTTCATATAATTAAATGATAAACAATAAATTTTGATTTCGCAATAATATTAATCGCAAGGATCAATCATTCATTCAATAACGTACTAATCACAAACATAAATCAAAACACATCGAAATCCTAAATTCATTATACATGTTTTATCGTTTATAATTAATTAACAATATTATATTATATAGCTAGGAATCTTTGGCGGTGAATCCCGAAGGGTTCATCTTTTTCTCATCCTCGATTATATTTTGTGCATCTAATTAGGTGAGCAATCACTCACTTCTTTTTTTACTTATTTTTAAATCTTTTTGGGGAATTATGCGTACCTATAATTCAACTAGATTTTATATCTTATTATCAATAGCAAATTGTGATCTTTATGTGTGTATCAGTTAAATGCTTATATGCTACATGCTTGTTTGCTTACTTGCTTTATTCACCGCGTTCGAAGAGGTCCATCATAGAATAGTATGATCATACAGCCGTCGTAGTAGCCAACGTTTGCCGCATGACAATGGTATCGCCGACGCTTATTACTTGCTCATTTGCTTTGATTGTTTATACTCACAGATGACGGTTTCGCTCTTGATTATCTATGCTATCAATAGCGGCGCAATAGCGGTGCTATAGCGGTTAGCGGCCAAGGTGTAAAATAGCGGTCAAAATAGCGGAACCGCTATTTGCGGCGCTATTTACCGCTATTTGGACGCTATTTGATTACCGATATAGCGGTGTTATCGGTGAGATTATCGGTTCACTATTTTTTACCCAAATATGTTAAATTCTTTGGCCCATACAGTTACCTTTTTAGCCCATAGCCCAATTACACTTTATTAAACCTAAATCAAGTTATTATTCAACGTTAAAGACATCGACGACCAGTCGACCAGATCTTGTTTCTTTCTCCGGTGCTGCTGATGCTCTCAACCAAAGTTAGTTTTTTAAGCTCATCCAATTATTGATTTCATTGTTCATCAAATTAGACTCTTGTTTCTTCTAATCTTCTCCAATCTCCGTAAAGTCCAGCCGCCATGGAGGCGGCTACCGCTGATTAACTATTTTTTTTTGTTAATTATTAGTTTGTTAGTTGTTACTCAAATAGTCAATGGTGATGCTACAATTGAAGTGGACGATCTTGAATAACAATTGGAGGATTTGGTTGATGTGGACTCGGAGGATGATTTCATGGCTTTCGATTAATTGATTAAATCATGTCTTAAATTAAAAATATTGTTATTTTGTGTTTTGACATTTGAACTGTTGAATTTTATGATTTTGGTATTAAGACTTAAGTATTAATATTAGATAAATTTTGGTGTTATACACACACACACACACACATATGCACCCACCGCTATCCCACCGCAATAACCGATATCTCAGATATCGGTCATTGACTGATATCCGCTATTTTTTGGCATTAACTGCATAGTTGATTATATATTATTATATTCATTATTATAACTCATTATTTTTGTAATTTCAAACTAGTGATCTACTCATTTAACATGTGTTGTTGACAAACCTATATATTTTGTACGCATTTGTAGGTTACAGTTGGATTGTTTATCAAGGTGAAGAGCACATAGTGAAGATTGTTAGGATTAAAACTTATTCAATAATTATATGATCTTGTTTTGTAATTTCTTTATAATTGATGTACGTAAAGTTGTTTGTTATTAAATAAATTAATTAAATATTGTCATATTAGTTGCATGATAGTACCTTGTGAGCTCTGAACACTGAGCTCACGCCCTGACGTTTCCGTCTTAGGTCGGGGTGTGACAGAGTGGTATCAAAGCCAAAGGTTTAAGATAGGTTGTTAGTGTTGCGTTAGTAACATGCTTAGGAGCCCCATACGTGCTTATCTGTTTGCCTTATGTGTTTAAATTATTTGTTTACAACTTTCTTAAATAATTGTTTAATTATTGTTTATTATTATATTGTCATGCACACACAAATCCGAACTATGATCCACATTCAAAATATTTTTATAACCCTGAGACTATGTCTCACCGTTAAAATATTTTTATAACTTCTCTCAAAATATTTTTATTTAAAGTTAGTTAATTGCTTTTTATTGGGAAATTCCTTAAGAATCCCCTATCCTTGTTTTTGCTCCTTTTCACTTAAAACTAGGGAGTTTGACAAGATTTCCCGCCATAGTGGAAATTGTCATGCGACCGACACTTTATGCGTTTAACGTAATCGGCTAAACGGTTACACTCTTTATTGTGTTTTATTGTTTTTAAAATGTCTAGTCGGGTGGAAAAACCATGGGAAGCCATGGATATGTCAACTGTTCATTTGCACAGTTCATTTATTTATGATATTTTGTTGGAGCATTGTAAGGCCCCGATCCCGATGCCCTACTTTAATGTCGGATTTACTCATAAACACAGTTCTTAAAATAAGAGTTAATTAAAACTTTCACGGAATTAATAAAACTTCGATCATTCTTTTCAAAACATTACAAACTTGTCTTTAGATCATAACATAAAAAATCGTGTTATAACATCATTTCTTTTATCATTAGATGTCAGCCATTTAATCCATGCCATGTTTCGTCCTCGTGCTAGCTCTTTAGACCTGTTTACCTGTGTGCATACTAAATGTCAGCCACGCTGAGTGAGTTCTAGTTAATCAAGCAACTTACCATACAACCATTACATGCAATCACATACGTGTCCGAAGACACATAGTCCACTGTCTGACCTGTTCGCCTTACCATTTAACCACTTAACTGTCCCCTACGTCTTAGCCATTTGTTTTACGGAAGCACATAGAGGCTTACCCTCCCACGCACTCACGTTATGCCACTTATTAACGAAGGCACGTATAGGCTTACCCTACCACGTACTCACATCATGCCACTTTAATAAAGAAGGCACGTATAGGCTTACCCTATCACGTACTATTGTCATGCCACTAACACCCTTACTAGACCCTTGCCAGTTCTATCATACTCTACCTCTGTTTGTCTACAACACACTATCTATCATTACATCATTTACATAATAACCAAGTTACATAATAAAATTTACACACACTAATGACCACTTAGAGATCATTCCTGTTGGCGGTATGTGCAATATCCGAAGATCGTTCACACACCGACAACCATTCATTCATAACATAATACTTACTATCACATCAATCATTATAGCGTATACTTACCACTTAAGGTAAGTGTATTCACACTTCACATCGAGTATGCACACAGAACCGAAAACATAACAAGGAAATGGGGCTAGAAACTCACCTGAATGAGGTTACGTTCACCGTTAATAGTGTTCCCTTTCTTGAGTTGTGCGCGACTAATTGTATAACAATTACACGTATCAATAAACTATCACTACCCATATCGCGTTTCTAGTCTAGTTATAACCCACAACGAACGGGGGTCTGGGGGCAGCGCCCCTGACAGCGGAGTTCTAGGGGTGGCGACCCCTAGCAGGGTCCAAGGGGCAGAGCCCCTGGCTGGGGTCGAGCTGCCAGGTCAGCTTGGAAAATTTTAATTTCCATTAACTGTCTTAACACATTTTCCATTAGGATTTTAGTTTATTATTTAATTCGTCCACTTGTCTGCTATGACGAATTAAACCTAATTCGTTATGGTTCATGGCCTAATTCGTTATCAGAACACAACCTAATTCGTTATCTGAACATGACTTGATTCGTTATTCTGATTCGTTGCCTGAACATAGCGAATTGGTGAATAACGAATCACCTGATTCGTTATCTTAACATAACAAATTGGTGAATAACGAATCACCTGATTCGTTATCTTATCATAACGAATTGGGGAGTAGCGAATCACTTGATTCGTTATCTGAACGAACTGGGCACATAACGAATGGCGTGATTCATTTATCATAACGCATTAGCGTATGTTCTTATCTAGACTTTGACTCTGGGTCAAAGTCAAAATTGCCAAGAACACCCAACTAGTCACACCCGTCAGATCTGCAATAAACCTTCGTTTCTTAACGAAACAACATGATTTTTGTGTCAATGAGCTCGCCTATACAGCGCCTACAAACCCCAACCCATTAATCATCCAAACATTCGAGTTCAAATGGTGCGATTTATGTATATATATTACGGGTCTTTCATACTAACAATTAACCTATCAAACTATAACCAATTTCAGTAAGTTTAGCTTCATTGGATTCGTTTTTACCATACTAAAATAGATCTATAATTTCTTGACTAAATCCGAACTTAAACGAAAAAGTTCTCGATATAAACGTACCTTAAACGAGTAGGTTTACGAACCCGGTCTAGTCTTGATGTTGTTTTGTTTCGTCACAATGATCTAGCACCAACGGGTTCGGGTTTCCAACCTCGGATCTAGGCTCGGGTTTTTGGAAAGTGTTTGTGTGTGTTTTTCAAGGTGTAAGCTATGGTGTAGAGATTGATAAAAATGGAAAGGATTAGGGTCTAATGGGTATTTATACTCCCTTAAGCCCATAGACCTAAGGCCCATATTTCCTTTTGGTCCATCTTTAATTCTATTAACTAAGCCCGCTACTCCTTAATCATTATATTATTATTATTATTATTATTATTATTATTATTCCACTAACTCAAATAATTCACCCGACACGATTATGGTATCAAAAATTTCGTGATGTTACAAGAATTATCATCCATGGTGATACACAAGATGCTTCAACTAGTCATGTTTACGTTCATTTATTCGTTATTTAGTTTGGTCGCTTAAAACGCCATGTAACGCGCATGGGCCGACAAACTTAATTGTATTGTTGATATGTTATTTAGATAGGCCAATTAATTCCATGGACAAGCTCATGGGAAATCCAACTCACGCATTTGTTTTGTTTTGATATGCTAATAAGTTGGTAAAATAAAATGACATGGAAAGCTCATGGGAAACCCAATACATCGAATAACATTCGTTGTTTGTTTACTTGATTATATTTGAAACAATATCTTAAGATTTGGTTTGTTTACTGTTGAATAAAATATTTAGGGATTCCGATCTATTCACCTACTCATAAATATTATAATTCCTATGTTTGAGCATAAATCATTCACTCATAAAGACTCAGTTATCACTACAACTTATCTAATTTTTATTTTTCCTCAATAACTCATACACGATTTATCAACCCTCTCATAAACTCAAATTCAAAACATTAATACAACTAATTCAATCATGCTCATTAACTTCTTTGCTGATAAATTTAATTATTTTACCCCTACTCATCCTTGAAAGACCTTGATCCGGATCATAATGCGTCATCATATACGTGTAAGAATGATACAAAACGGAACGAAAACGTTGCGTTTACTATACGATGCTAAATGGCGGAAACACGTAGCAAAGGAACTAAACACATATCAACTCGCATAAACAATCACTATATTCATATAACATGTAAGTACAAGTGATTAGCAATTCTGCAAAAAAAACGTTACAAAGATCTAACAATTAAGCCTATTTATACATGTTACATATGAAACGTATAAGTCTCCTGGCGTATAAGACTTATACGCCACGTATAAGTCTTATAAGGTGGTTAGACTTATACGGCCGTTACATCATACTAATATTGACATTTCAGCCCCTTAATAATACAATATTTAACAGTTCAGCTTGTATATTATTTGCAAGACCTAACATTAGACATAATGCTCTAAAAAACTCCCCTTTGGATATTGCTAGGTCCTTGCATCTTCAATCAATACAAAATGCAACATCCCGTTTTCTCGTTTCGGTTAATAAAATAAAAGATGAGTTATTATGAGTCGGGCTTGTGTTGGGTTAAGTAATATGGGTAACGGACTTGGGTTAATAAAGAAAGGAGGAAAGGACCATGGGCTTAAGCCCATGAACCATGATATAAATACCATAATTACCATTAATTAATTCATTCTCATCCATTCCATACACCATCAAAAACACACCCTTAGCTTTCTCTCATATTTCTCTCTTTCTCTAACTGAAACAAAGATACAGAGCCGATCCTGACCCGAGGTAATGATAGTATGATATTGTATGAATCCAAACCCGTTAGATTTAGTCGCAAAACGACGAGCCGACACCCTTAAACCATTAAAGTCACGAGATCCGGGTGGAATCGGGTATACACCGATCAAAAGATGAGCTTAGGGGTCACCCTAGCTCAGATCTGGATTGAACGGGATGAAAAACGGTGGAAAATAACTGAGAGATCGCTTTTCCGATGAAATCCCGGTTTTCCGGCGATGACGGCGCCGGAAAAGGTGGGTACAAGGTTAACGAATGTCAAAGAATGTATCTAACATTCTCTGACCTAACCCTAGTTCATTAGCGGTGACATAAAAAATTAACAAGCAATTCGTTATGCCCATTCGTTAAGAAGAGATAACGAATTAGAAGCAGTTCGTTAAGCCATTCGTTAACGAAGATCTGACAAATGAACCCTAGTTCGTTATAGAAAGTCAGTTCGTTATAGAAAGCCAGTTCGTTATAGAAAGCTAATTCATTATAAAGATCCATTCAATAAGAAATAACGAATGAGCCTCCTTCTTTAACGATCTGGATGACGAACTAAAGTTTGAAAGAATGACAGAAAGGTCCCTGGACTGAAGATAAAATGGACTAATTACAAAGAAGACCTCGAACTTTATGAGTTAGCAAATAAAATAATAAGAATTCTAAGAAAGTCAGTCCATTTGTTAAGAAATAACGAATGAACCTCATTCGTTATGAGGATCCGCTCGACCCCGGCTAGGGGCTCTGCCCCTTGGACCCTGCTAGGGGTTGCCGCCTTTAGAACCTCGCTGCCAGGGGCGCTGCCCCTGGACCCCCGTTTGTTGAGGGTTATAGTTAGACAAGAAACGCAATATGGGTAGTGATAATTAATTTATACGTGTAATTATTATACAGTTAGTCGCGCACAACTAAAGAAAGGAATAACCATTAACGGTGAACGTAACCACATTCAGGTGAGTTTCTAGCCCCATTCCTTGTTATGTTTTCTGGGCTATGTGCATACTCGATGTGATTAGTTAATACACTTACCTTAAGTGGTAAGTATATGCCTTATATGATTTATTTATAAATGAATGCTTGACGATGCATGAACGATCTTCGGATATTGCATTTACCGTCAAGGGATAGTTTAAAGTTTTGATTGATATATATATATGATATGTAAATGATGTATGTATGTATGGAAGGTATGTTTAAAAAGGGAAAGGGCCCTAATAATATTCGCGAATGTAGGGGACGGACCCTAACAATATCCACGAATGTAGGGAACAGACCCTAATAATATCCGCGAATGTAGGGAACAGACCCTAATAATATCCGCGAATGTAGGGAACGGACCCTAATAATATCCGCGAATGTAGGGAACATACCATAATAATATCTGCGAAGGTTATAGGGCAAAGTATATGTATATATGTATGTATAAAAGGAAAGAATGAAAGTATTATCGTATGAATGTATGAAGAAAGGTAAGGAACTATGTATGTATGTCACACCCCAACCTACGGTGGAAATGCCGGGGCGTGAGCTGATTGTCACAACTCTCAAGGTACTATCATGCAATATTTAAATGACAATATCTATTTATTTAATTCAATTATCAAATAAATCAAATACAAGCAAGTACATAATTCATACAGCAATACAAATTTTATATTTCTTGATATAAAATATTCTTCTAACTAAATCTTCACTAAGTCTCCACCAACCTGAATTAAATTCCAACAATAACCTGCATATGCATATAAAATAGAATTTTTGTCAACAACACATGTTGAGTGAACAACACACCAGTTTAAATGTACATATAGTATATATAAAAAAAATAAGTAATTGCAACAAGTCATATGAGAATAATAAATTAACCAAATTAGCAAGTAAATGAGATGTTGAGAAGCACAAAGGCTAACGACTAGCGAATGATCATACTAGCCTGAGATTATGTTGGACCTCTCCGAATGCGGAAGCATATAAAGCAAGTAAGCACATAAACAAGTAAGGTATAAGTTGTTCACACATAAGACAATAGTTCCAGTTTTGAGTATAAGTATATATAAGAAATAAGGGAATATGGTACTCACCTGATTAGATGAACGAAAAAAGTGAGGATGTGAAAATGATGAACCCTTCGGGATACACCAACAAGAATTCCTAGTTAAATGATAATAATAAGAATTAATTATAAAAGATATACACGATTTAATGAATTAAGATTTTAATGTGAATTGAGTTAAGTTTGGGATTATAATGTTTATTAATTGATTGATGGGTTTCTACAATAATTATTATTGTCAAGATTAATATTATTGTTTGTCATATATTTATAAGATGATTGATTATTATTATTTATAAAATGCTATTGATTATTCTTGATAAAACATAAAATCCATTTACGTGAATAATTATAAAGAATTAAGATATAAAATATCTAAATAGATAATAATTAAATATACAAATTAAGTAAAATAATTTGATTAGATACAATCTAAGATAAAATATTTGAATAATTAAGTATAATTATATCCTTTAAATAAATAATTATTTCACAAACGTTTTTAAATGATGAATTATTATCAAACACATATTTTGAAACCTTTAATGATATAAATATAGATGACACGTAAACATGTTCGTTATATTTTTAGTTTTAAAGAATAATACATGTATTACATAAACAAATGTATAGGTGCATTCAACAACGAGAAAACATCAATAATGCCGGGTTTTAAATAAGGTTTATTATTATTATCATTAATATATATGTATATGTAAATACATAAGAATACATACATACATACATACATATATACACACACACACACACACGCAAACTTAACGAGATCAATCGATAAAAACGTGAATTAAAAGTGTCGGTTAGCAAAAGAAAATATGTATTTGAGATTTATTATTAATCATAAATAGTTAAAAAAAACCTTAAAACCTTTAAAAAAACACTAACCGCATCCAGAGGGGCTCGAACCCGCGCTGTAACACCCCGTAACCGCAGCGGAAACGTAAACGGGATGCAACAGACGCATCTGATATCAACAGCATTGCTTATAAAGAAAACACCACTACATTAATTTACATCTCAATACATTGTTCCGAGTTTCGTTATCATCTAGGCGTTAACACATAAGTTTTACCGATAGTACATTAGCATATTTAATACAAAATAAAGATCCTTAAGCTTCCACAAAATAGCACACATCATCAAGCACGTATCACTCATTCCAATTTGGGTGTACCTAGAAAGCATGTAAAGAAAACGGGTCAACTACGAATAGTTGGTGAGTTTCACTAATTCGAGTAAACCATGATATATCAATATCAAAATATAATATTATCTGGGGACACTGTTAACCCAGTACTGTACTCGCTCCGGGGACAATGTTAACCCAGAGACACATCCAATAACCTCTGGGGACACTGTTAACCCAGAAACACATTTAATAACCTCTGGGGACACTGTTAACCCAGAACACTGTTTCGGGCCTTACAATGTTAGAAACTCAGACAATTACCATCTTAATATATTACCGTACGATTCCCGTACAATCAAATATTATATAAACACATTCATTTCCATGCGATCAGCATGTACTTAAACATTTAAATAATAACATGCTTTCCGCCCCGGGAAAATATTTGAAACAGTTCAGTAAAAAGGGGCTCGTGAAACTCACCTTTTCGTGAGCAAATATGTAACACTGTGCACGGCTACCGGTCCGGATCTGTAATACGATCCCTAAGTCGTTACTATACAATTTCTATTAATATAACTTAAATTCGTGTTAACCGGTACGTCTGGGGACACTGTTAACCCAGTACCGTACACGATCCGGGGACAATGTTATCCCCGAAACACTTCTCAGGACTTAGATTGTGATATCACTTAGAGTTCTTTAGTCAAAACTACCATTAGTTTGTTTTCCCGTTTTGCGTGCCTAGCACGGTTATCCGTTTTTATGTTTTCAAAAATGAGTTTGGTCACACACGACCCGAAAATAGTTGTTACTGATATTTTAATTAAAGTGGTGAAATTAAAGCTCGGTTTAGACCCCCGTTTGGCCGCGGGGCCCGTTTCCGTCTTTAATACACCGGAAACTGCTAAATCGGGTAAAATTACCCAAATCATCCGAATTATTTTCGGATGATTTATTTTTACTTGATTAACTTAGTTTCATGAAAATTGTCCATTTTTAGGGTTTTTATACACCAGTCAGCTCGCTTAGGCGAACTTTGCCGGTTTACGCGTTTTAAGCTTTAAAAGTTTGTTTTTATGTTCTTTTTAGCACAAATAATTATCCGTTTAGTCTCAGATCTTGAAATTTTACACAAAACACTTTTTGACAGTAAGGAATTTTATAAAAATATTTCCAGAATTAATTTTTATATTTAACATTTATTTATCTATTTTTAAACGTCATTTAAACACCAAATATGTCGAAAATACCAAACGACCTTAGAAAAATCCCAAATTTTTCTGGGATGACCCCTGCCATCCACATAGTTCCCTGTAATTTTTCCAGAACCAAAATCTCATTTTTCATGCCATTTTTACCAAAACCGAGCTAGAAAACCCTAGAACTCGTTTTACCGAAAAGCCTACTTAGACTTCTCCAACGGATCTGAAATTTTGTGTGTGACTTTTATATGTTATAAAAAGCTTATCTGGAATTTTCAGAATTTTCATGATGTTTAACTATTTTTCATCATTTTTAGCCAAAACCGAGCATTAAATTCACCAAATATTCATCCTTTGTCCAAAAATTACCAAATTTTCACAGATCTCTTATTTTCATGTGTAGATCATCTCTGTGAAATTTCATGACCCAAATCTAAGTCTATCACAATCTGTCTAAATCATACAAATCATACGAAAAACCGAACTACCTTGTGTTTCTAGCTTTAGATCGCAAAGATCTTGCTTTCTAGCCTTTGCTAGCAACTAGATATAACACCTACAAGCACAATAACACCACACCAAGCAAGTTACACCCACAATCAATCCATTTCTTTCATGGTTTCGGTTAAGACACCAAAACAAAGATTTTAACCGTAAAAATTCGTTTTTGACTCTTTTAACTCCTTTCTTGGACCAAGATCCCTTGTATAACTTGTATACATCACTTGATCATGCAAGAATCGGTTTCATCTCGGGTTCTCACCCATTTTTCATTTGAAACCTCATTTTCTTGTAAATGACTCGAGAAAAGAAGATGAACACGACTATGATACGATCTTTACCTCGGTTTCTCTTGTTGAAAAGCTTGGTTTTTGGTTCTAGATCTTGAGAGAGTAGAGGGATTGTTGGAGGGTGTTGTGAAAAAAGAAAAATGAAATGAAATGAAGCCAAGTGGTCCGATCGGACCATATTGGAGGGTGGGGTGGGACCCACATCTTCATTTTAAGCCACATATTCAGATTCTCGTAATCTGGATAATGTTTTGGATAATCTGGTTCAGTTCGTTTTTCGGTTAAACGTTTAATTCGGCTTAAAACGAGGCTAAAACTGTCGTTTTTCGGCTTAAAAATGAAATTTATATAAAACCGATTTAAAAATTTAAACCATGACATTTATTAACTTAAAACATCATAGTATTAATAATTGTGCATCTTTTTCGGCTTGATCGATCGTCTCTTGCTTGGTTTGGTATTAAAGGTTTCGTTTAACGTACCGACGTATCATTAAATCGAAATCCTTTTTCTGTGCTTTAATTCACTTATCCCGAAGCTTTAATACTTCGCAAACATCACTAAATATTATATATTTCGTCTATAATGCAATCCCCGATCGTTCGGGCTTCAATAACCGTTAATCGGTTAATCGTATTTCCAATACGATTAACTGTATATTCGAGTATAATTCGTACTATGAATCATACATACTTGTATAAACGCATCATAATTCACATAATCATTATTAAATAACACATAAATAGTATATACCGGTTAGGGTATACCTGGTTTTGCCGGAATCGTTACATTCTCCCCCGTAAAAGAATTTTCGTCCTCGAAATTTTTATGCGACGACTATTTCTTTTTGAGGAAATAGATGGGGGTATTTCTTCCGGAATTCGTCCTTTCGCTCCCAGGTATATTCTGGGCCTCGTTGCGAATTCCATCTAACTTTGACCAACGAAATCTTGTTGTGTCTAAGTTGCTTGATTTTTCCGTCTACTATTTCTACGGGTTCCTCTACGAAATTGAGCTTATCACTTATTTGGACACCCTCTAAGGGTAACACCGATGTCTCATCCAACAGACACCTTTTCAAGTTCGACACGTGAAACACATTGTGAACTGCACTCAGTTCATCAGGCAGTTCTAATCGGTATGCTACAGGACCGATTTTTGCAGTAATGTCGAATGGTCCAATGTATCTAGGGGCTAACTTCCCCGCCTTTCCAAATCTGACTACTCCTTTCCAAGGTGATACTTTCAAATACACTTTATCACCTTTCTCAAATGATAACGGTTTTCTACGGGTATCGGCATAACTCTTCTGCCGATCCCGTGCGGCCTTCAGATTGTTCTTAATTTCAAGGATTTTGCTGGTCGTTTCCTGGACTAGATCTGATCTAATAACCTGTGTGTCGCCCACTTCAGTCCAGCAGAGTGGTGATCGGCACTTCTGTCCATACAATGCTTCGTAAGGTGCCGCCTTTATACTGCTATGGTAACTGTTATTATAGGAAAATTCAACGAGTGGGAGATGTTGATCCCAATTTCCCTTAAAATCCAGTACGCATGCACGAATCAAATCCTCCAGTGTTTGGATGGTCCTCTCAGACTGACCGTCGGTCTGAGGGTGGTAAGCTGTGCTTAGATCAATACGCGTTCCCAGCGCTTCTTGTACAGCTTGCCAAAGATTGGAGGTGAAATGGCTATCTCGATCGGAGATGATTGAGATGGGTATCCCATGACGAGACACAATTTCATTTATATAAATCTGCGCAAGTCTCTCGGTGTTATAATTATTTCTAATCGGAATAAAATGTGCCGACTTGGTTAATCGATCCACGATTACCCAAATTGCATCGTGTCCACGGGACGTCTTAGGGAGATGTGTCACAAAATCCATCGTGATTTGCTCCCATTTCCATTCGGGAATTTCCGGTTGTTGTAACATCCCCGAGGGTTTCTGGTGCTCCGCCTTAACCCTCGCACACGTCGTACACTTGCCGACGTATGTGGCTATGTCCTTTTTCATGCCCGGCCACCAGTAGAACTCCTTCACATCCTTGTACATCTTATCCGATCCCGGATGTATGGAATATTTCGATTTATGCGCTTCGTCCATGATTAATTCACGAAGGTCATGGAGGGTCGGGATCCAAATCCGATTTTTGAAATAGAGAATTTCGTCCACGCGCTGTTCGAAATTCTTCTCGTTACCGTAAAGTCCCTCTTTTTCCAATTGTTCCTCTTTCAACGCCTCGCGTTGAGCGACTCGAACCAGGTCCGAAAGGTTCGACTGGACTATCATCCCCAGCGCTCGCACTCGCAATGGCTTAACCCGATCCTTCCTACTCAAGGCATCGGCTATGACGTTAGCCTTGCCGGGGTGATAACGGATGTCACAGTCATAGTCGCTTAATAACTCGACCCATCTTCGTTGCCTCATATTCAGTTCTTTCTGATCGAATATGTGTTGCAAACTTTTACGATCGGTGAAGATGGTGCACTTTGTACCGTAGAGATAATGTCTCCAGATTTTAAGTGCGAAGATAACTGCTCCCAGTTCTAAGTCATGAGTAGTGTAGTTTTTCTCATGTATTTTTAACTGTCGAGAAGCATAGGCTATAACCTTATTATTTTGCATCAACACGCATCCTAACCCTCTCCGGGATGCGTCACAATACACGACAAAACCATCGTCTACGTCGGGGAGACTTAAGATTGGCGCTTGGCACAATCTTTGTTTTAGCGTTTGAAACGCCATCTCCTGTTCTTCTTCCCATTCATACTTTCGATCCTTTTGAGTCAGGAGGGTTAAAGGTTGGGCGATGCTGGAAAAGTTCTCTATAAATCGACGATAATATCCAGCTAAGCCTAAGAATTGGCGGATTTCCTTTGGCGATTTAGGCGCTTGCCAATTCTTAACTGCTTCAACCTTACTTGGATCAACGTGTATTCCTTGATGGTTTATAACGTGACCAAGGAATTGCACTTCTTGTAACCAGAAGTTACACTTAGAGAATTTTGCATACAACTTCTCCTGATTTAGAAGCTCTAAAATTAATCTTAAGTGTTGCTCGTGCTCTTCTTTACTCTTCGAGTATATCAAAATATCGTCAATAAACACGATGATGAATTTATCGAGGTAGGGTTTACAGACTCGATTCATGAGATCCATGAACACTGCTGGCGCATTTGTTAGCCCAAAAGGCATAACTAAGAACTCGTAATGGCCGTAACGAGTCCGTAATGCGGTCTTTGGGATATCCTCCTCCTGAATTCTAACCTGATGGTATCCCGATCTAAGATCTATTTTTGAGAAGTAGCTCGCACCTTGTAGTTGGTCGAACAGGTCATCAATTCGGGGAAGAGGGTACCTATTTTTGATTGTTAACTTGTTCAATTCCCTGTAATCAATGCACATTCTAAGGCTCCCGTCCTTCTTTTTCACGAATAGTACAGGTGCACCCCACGGGGAATAACTCTTCGTCATCCGACACCCGGATCTTGACGATTTTCTTTTCACAGTTTATTTCTACTTTGTTACGTGCTAACCAATCCATTCCCACTATCACGTCCAAACTACCCAATTCTACCGGTAACAAGTCAATCGGAAGGGATTGATCGTTCAGAATAAAAGGGCAATTCCGAACTATTCGATTAACTATCATGGTTTTACCGTTAGCGACTTCTACGGTATAAGGTTCTATGGTTTCACCAATAGGAAGGTTTGCTATCGATAGGAACTTAACGGAGTCAAAACTTCTATCGGCGCCCGTATCAAATAATACAGAAGCGTAATGATCAGAGACGAGGAAGGTACCTGTCACTACGCTGGGGTCTTGGCGTGCCTCGTTCGCCCCCATCACGAATGCTCGGCCTCTTGCCGGGTTGGACGACGATGCCTGACCCGCGGTTTGCCGCCCATTTCCTCGCTGGTTCAGTTTCGGACAGTTTCTCTTGAAGTGATCTGTGCTGCCGCATTCAAAGCAAGCACGGCTGGTGGTCATCACTTGATTTCCTTGTGGGTTTTGTTGTCGGGCTGGTTGGGTCCTAACTGGTTGCGCACGAATAGGTTGAGGTTGTCGGTTCAGATTGTTCAGGTTTGTCCTACATCTCGGTGCGTAGTGCCCTTCCCTGCCACACCGATGGCACACTACCACCCTGCACTCGCCACCATGTTGGTAACCGCATTTCCCACACCTGGGAAATGTCCTTGTCTGCGGTTCCTGCCTTCCGCCCGAACTAGTCATGGCGTAGTTCTGGGCAGTGGGCCTAGCACGTTTATTTTGCTGCTTTTCCTGGATCCTATGATCATGTGTACCCCGCTTTCCCCCAGCGGATTCTCCTGCCGCCTTCAGTGACCGCTCCTTACGAAATCATACGTGACGATACCAGCTTGCGTCACCGCACCCTCATACGTCTGGTGTCCCCCAGAATTGACTATACTCCTTACAACTGGAGTTAGCCCCCAAATATAGCGCTCAACCCTCTTCGACTCTGGGGTGACCAACCACGGTACCAATCGCGACAACTCATTAAACCGGTTCATATAACCCAAGTGGTCTGCCCCCTTCATCTCCAGGTTCCACAATTCGTTTTCTAATTTCTGCAATTCATTTTTCGGGCAGAAATGTCCCAGTACAAGAGCCTTGAGCTCTGTCCAGGTCATGCGGTTTGTCGCCGCCTGACCGCGAGTCTGCACTATCGTGTTCCACCATGTCAAGGCATGGTCCGTGAATGTGCAGGTAGCATACTTAATAACACAATCCTCGGGGCAGTTGCTGATATTCACAACGGATTCTATTTTCTCGATCCACTTAACCAACTCATTTGGTCCTTCAGACCCGCTAAACTCTAGGGGTTTGCACAACATAAAGTCTTTGATCGAACATCCCATGGATGCAGGAATCGGTTCAGTACGGTTCGTCTCTAAAGTAGGTATAGGGCCATTACTGTCTGTAACGACCACCCTAGGCGGTGCGTCATTTCCCCGAATCGGGTTATCATTCTGTGGAGGATTAGCATTTTGTTCCCCGTCATTATTGGTGGCCGTTTGATTGCTTGGAGGGGTTGGATTGGTCGAATTGTTAATACTGGCGGCGATGCGCGATACTATATCCGGTATCGCCGCCTCTAACTGGCGAGCAATCAGACGGCTCACGTCCACTTCCGACAATTGGGCTGAACGTTTTGGTGCCATTCTACACAACATTAAGAAAAATACATATAATTAATAAAAATTCCAATCATAAAACACAACACACATTCCATTCATTAATAAACATCAGTACATATTACATCAACGTCAGTTCACATACTTTCCTGTCATCATTACATAGGTTAAGTTTTCATACATAGGGCCTATGTCGGCATCATCTCGACATAACCCGCAATTGGTCAGTGCTTGAATGATACCCAAAAGTATCTATAATGATATACCCCAAAAGAGACCCCCTAAGGGCCAGTGGTTGTATTATAACTACCCAAGATTCACTCTATGTTAGCATCACCACTAACTGCTTACACAGAGTATCAAAAAGCGGTCCCTGATTACTACCATCCAAACATAACTAACTACGGTGGTATACCAATCCCACCAACACAGCCACCAACACCACCATCACCGCCAATATACCCCGGATCCGCGTTTCCATCCGGTCGATCATCAGTTAGGAGTATGAGCACTCCCTCCTTAGCTGCGCAATCGTATACTGGTGGTCCATTATGCAGTCCCCCAGATACATCCGCCTCTGCACTCCCACTGTCAGGGCGGCGGAGTGCTCATTCACCTGCTCGGTGAGCACTCGAAGCCATGCCGCCGCGTCCCTTTCCTGCCTAGGAAGACCCCACACAGGTGGAGTCACAGGCTCGGGCTGGGAGCGGGAGGACTCGCCCCGACGGGTAGCAGGTCTGGGTGGGGGAGAGGTAGGTGGGACATGCGGGACACTGATCCGCGCCGTGAGGCGGGGTCCGTATCCGGGAGGGATAGGGGTGGCCTGTGGTGCGGGTGGGGTGGGGGATCTGACAATCCTGACTGGGGAGGACTGGCTAGAGCTCCTACGACTAGCCTCGCTAGGCTCAGAGCTGGATGATATGCGTAGACTCCCAGAGTTCCCGGAGCTGACTTCCTCCGGGTCCTCCTCCACCGATAAACTATGAGTTCTCGACATTCTTACCTGCACACAAGTTAATCAAACATATAGTTCTTTCCATAGTGTAAACCATAATCAAATTAATATACACTTACTTATACAACTTTACCACATAACAATATTATCATATATTTACACATATGTTGCCAATTTTACCTATTAAAGTCCCCCGTGACTTCCCCTGAATTCCCTCGTGCAGACGAGTCTGTTATTATGTTCCGGACCATAATAACTCACGTGTCCATCCAAGTTCAACCAGATCTCGTCACTATAAATTATTAGTTGATATTCAGATCCTATAATACTTGAGCTACTGGTTATATTTTAGGTATCTTTTTAAGACATCCTAATTCTTTATAACCAATGGCTCTGATACCAAGTTCTGTAACACCCCGTAACCGCAGCGGAAACGTAAACGGGATGCAACAGACGCATCTGATATCAACAGCATTGCTTATAAAGAAAACACCACTACATTAATTTACATCTCAATACATTGTTCCGAGTTTCGTTATCATCTAGGCGTTAACACATAAGTTTTACCGATAGTACATTAGCATATTTAATACAAAATAAAGATCCTTAAGCTTCCACAAAATAGCACACATCATCAAGCACGTATCACTCATTCCAATTTGGGGTGTACCTAGAAAGCATGTAAAGAAAACGGGTCAACTACGAATAGTTGGTGAGTTTCACTAATTCGAGTAAACCATGATATATCAATATCAAAATATAATATTATCTGGAGACACTGTTAACCCAGTACTGTACTCGCTCCGGGGACAATGTTAACCCAGAGACACATCCAATAACCTCTGGGGACACTGTTAACCCAGAAACACATTTAATAACCTCTGGGGACACTGTTAACCCAGAACACTGTTTCGGGCCTTACAATGTTAGAAACTCAGACAATTACCATCTTAATATATTACCGTACGATTCCCGTACAATCAAATATTATATAAAAACATTCATTTCCATGCGATCAGTATGTACTTAAACATTTAAATAATAACATACTTTCCGCCCCGGGAAAATATTTGAAACAGTTCAGTAAAAAGGGGCTCGTGAAACTCACCTTTTCGTGAGCAAATATGTAACACTGTGCACGGCTACCGGTCCGGATCTGTAATACGATCCCTAAGTCGTTACTATACAATTTCTATTAATATAACTTAAATTCGTGTTAACCGGTACGTCTGGGGACACTGTTAACCCAGTACCGTACACGATCCGGGGACAATGTTATCCCCGAAACACTTCTCAGGACTTAGATTGTGATATCACTTAGAGTTCTTTAGTCAAAACTACCATTAGTTTGTTTTCCCGTTTTGCGTGCCTAGCACGGTTATCCGTTTTTATGTTTTCAAAAATGAGTTTGGTCACACACGACCCGAAAATAGTTGTTACTGATATTTTAATTAAAGTGGTGAAATTAGAGCTCGGTTTAGACCCCCGTTTGGCCGCGGGGCCCGTTTCCGTCTTTAATACACCGGAAACTGCTAAATCGGGTAAAATTACCCAAATCATCCGAATTATTTTCGGATGATTTATTTTTACTTGATTAACTTAGTTTCATGAAAATTGTCCATTTTTAGGGTTTTTATACACCAGTCAGCTCGCTTAGGCGAACTTTGCCGGTTTACGCGTTTTAAGCTTTAAAAGTTTGTTTTTATGTTCTTTTTAGCGCAAATAATTATCCGTTTAGTCTCGGATCTTGAAATTTTACACAAAACACTTTTTGACAGTAAGGAATTTTATAAAAATATTTCCAGAATTAATTTTTATATTTAACATTTATTTATCTATTTTTAAACGTCATTTAAACACCAAATATGTCGAAAATACCAAACGACCTTAGAAAAATCCCAAATTTTTTCTGGGATGACTCCTGCCATCCACATAGTTCCCTGTAATTTTTCCAGAACCAAAATCTCATTTTTCATGCCATTTTCACCAAAACCGAGCTAGAAAACCATAGAACCCGTTTTACCGAAAAGCCTACATAGACTTCTCCAATGGATCTGAAATTTTGTGTGTGACTTTTATATGTTATAAAAAGCTTATCTGGAATTTTCCAGAATTTTTCATGATGTTTAACTATTTTTCATCATTTTTAGCCAAAACCGAGCATTAAATTCACCAAATATTCATCCTTTGTCCAAAAATTACCAAATTTTCACAGATCTCTTATTTTCATGTGTAGATCATCTCTGTGAAATTTCATGACCCAAATCTAAGTCTATCACAATCTGTCTAAATCATACAAATCATACGAAAAACCGAACTACCTTGTGTTTCTAGCTTTAGATCGCAAAGATCTTGCTTTCTAGCCTTTGCTAGCAACTAGATATAACACCTACAAGCACAATAACACCACACCAAGCAAGTTACACCCACAATCAATCCATTTCTTTCATGGTTTCGGTTAAGACACCAAAACAAAGATTTTAACCGTAAAAATTCGTTTTTGACTCTTTTAACTCCTTTCTTGGACCAAGATCCCTTGTATAACTTGTATACATCACTTGATCATGCAAGAATCGGTTTCATCTCGGGTTCTCACCCATTTTTCATTTGAAACCTCATTTTCTTGTAAATGACTCGAGAAAAGAAGATGAACACGACTATGATACGATCTTTACCTCGGTTTCTCTTGTTGAAAAGCTTGGTTTTTGGTTCTAGATCTTGAGAGAGTAGAGGGATTGTTGGAGGGTGTTGTGAAAAAAGAAAAATGAAATGAAATGAAGCCAAGTGGTCCGATCGGACCATATTGGAGGGTGGGGTGGGACCCACATCTTCATTTTAAGCCACATATTCAGATTCTCGTAATCTGGATAATGTTTTGGATAATCTGGTTCAGTTCGTTTTTCGGTTTAAACGTTTAATTCGGCTTAAAACGAGGCTAAAACGGTCGTTTTTCGGCTTAAAAATGAAATTTATATAAAACCGATTTAAAAATTTAAACCATGACATTTATTAACTTAAAACATCATAGTATTAATAATTGTGCATCTTTTTCGGCTTGATCGATCGTCTCTTGCTTGGTTTGGTATTAAAGGTTTCGTTTAACGTACCGACGTATCATTAAATCGAAATCCTTTTTCTATGCTTTAATTCACTTATCCCGAAGCTTTAATACTTCGCAAACATCACTAAATATTATATATTTCGTCTATAATGCAATCCCCGATCGTTCGGGCTTCAATAACCGTTAATCGGTTAATCGTATTTCCAATACGATTAACTGTATATTCGAGTATAATTCGTACTATGAATCATACATACTTGTATAAATGCATCATAATTCACATAATCATTATTAAATAACACATAAATAGTATATACCGGTTAGGGTATACCTGGTTTTGCCGGAATCGTTACACGCGCCCCTCGCCGGTTCAACGAGTTAAAAAAGCACACGAACAACCAGTTACGCCAAGAAGTCAGTTGTTTATAAAATAAGAAAATTAAATTAAGTACAACTGGCCAAATTTATCCCTAATTCTTATGAACCCTAATTCCCAAATTCGTTAATCCGCTTAATGTTTGAATCAGTAATGTTAGGGCTATTAGAAAACGATCAATCGCAATTACTAAGCAATAACCAATTACCTGTTAAGTATACGTAATGACGACGAACGGCGAGATGGACAGCCGACGCAAACATGAACAAGAACAGACAGTTGCAAGCTTCGTTAATATAATTAGTATTAAGGGTTTCAGTCATCGCGATGAGGAGACGGTGTGGAAAAAATTAATTGAATTATCAATGAGCCTAGATAGTATATCGATCATTGCTTTAGAACGGTTTAATAATATTGGTAATCTGCATCAAATTGATTTTCTTTTCCGAATTAGTGATGTCGGTGTAACTCGTAATTCATGTATAAACGATATTAGAATATCAATTCCAGTTATATTACAAGATTAAGCTACAAGAAAACTATCTGGGTCACAGGTTTGGTTCGAAAATGGGTTCGGGTTACCGGATATGGGTTAATAATATATTAATATAATTATATTTTTCAAATTTTGCAATTTAGTCCCTGCATCAAGGATGGTTACACATGAGGTTAAAACTAGAGTTTAGGGTTAAAGTTGTAATACATGTCAAAGTTGTTTATTATGTTAAATAAATAAAATTAACAAATTAATAATAAAATAATAAATACTCGATAGACGTGATAATTTTATTGATAAAATAACCCGAAAATAAAAAGCGGGTCGGGTATAAAATATGGAAAAACCGAGTTGTTACCGTCTCCCCTACTTTAGGGAATTTCGTCCCGAAATTAGAAGAAACTAAACACCATTAAATTTTTTAGGAAAATAAATTTTTACATATAATTTAAAAAGTTATCATAACACATAACTTTGTGTAGTCAAATCAACGCTCCAAATAAAAATCCGATAAGGACACTTATATATAGGATGTATCAGCGGCGTATCCACCAGTCCTTATCATCTCTACATTTGTATCGTTGTCCCAACTACTTTCGATTCTATATTATGATACACAATTGCACGCATTTTGATTTCCATGCGAGGACTTCAATAATTATGTTCCGGACCATAATTACTGTTATTGTCGGACGGTCCACATGATTCGTCCCATCGTGTGGGTTACAAAACATTTGAAGGATATGACTTTAGAGAAAAACAAGAATCTTAATATATTTTGGTTATAAGTAGAAGATGGTCGTTGTGTAAAATACTGCTAAGCTTGAATCAATTTTTTTTGAGTTGTTCTAATAAAATATTAAAATTTTCAAAACATTTTTGAAAGAGTAGTATTGCAAACAGTTGTCTTTGAAAATATAGATTTTATTGTATGAGCATAATCACTTAAAATTAATAAATTATTAGAATTGAAATCGTTTAAATCCAAAAAGCGAATAAAGATCTGTTATGAGTACGATTGAGAAAGATAAGATATGTTTAAATAAAAATGGCAAAAACATTTTCTTTGATAAACTTAGTTATGATTGAGTTGATTTATCCTTTTTAAAATAACTTGATTAATTAGATCTATAAAAATTTCAATAATTGAAGTTGATTAAATTGAAATATTTTGATTAGGTTGCAAAGTAGAGTTTAATAGAATAAGTTTGGTAATTTTGAGCTTGATAAACATGATTGAATCGAGAATACACATGGCGTAGGTAATTAGGATTTCGATAGTTGAAGCATTTACAGGTAGTAGGGTATAAAATTTGGGCAAACGTTGCGGCATGGGTTTTAGAACTAGATGGCATAGACCGTTGTAGAACGTTTGGTGGTACGAGGCAAGTGATTAAATTGAGTATAAAGTTATATAAGGATTTAATTGAATAGTGATAGTGGCAAGTGAAGCATAACGAGTGAATTTTGAAGTAAAATTTCTTGTTTGAGACGCATGATTTTGTTGAGATTGGTTGTTAATTTGATTAACAGCATATAGTTGATGTTTAGGCTTGCGTTTGTTATTGTTGTTATGAGAATAAGTAGGGGTAAATGAATTGAATTTATTAGCAAAGAAGTTAATGAACAAGATTGAATTGTTGAATTTATGCTTTGGAAATTGAGTTGATATTTTAGAGATCGTAAGAGCTATCTCCTTGACTAACATGTGGCCATGAGGCGGTTATAGAAAATAAATGATTGATGTTGTTTGATATTGAGAAAACATTCTATAATTACTAAAGATATGATTTAGTGAGAAGATTGGATAGTTGTGTAGATTTCATATGAATTATTGTGTAAAACGAAACTTAAATATGTTATACTGATGTTTATTTATAACTTAGGGATAAGTTAGAATCCAAATTGGAAATCAATGAGTTAATTTGATGAGTGAATGAGTTTTATCAAAGTTTGACATGTTTAACAAATTAACATTTGAAGTTGAATACTTGAAATATGTTTAATAGTTTATGTATATGATATAAAGTATAAGAAAGCAATTCAGTCATTAAATTGTGCAATAATATAATAACGTGATGAGATGAATAGGTGAAAACCAATTCAATAATATAGTGTAAATTGTTTTGATTGGCTCGTGATAACCGAGTCTTGATGAATGAAGAATTTGTATCCGATCAGGAGAACAAAAATGTTTTGAGTGTATGAATAGATCGAATCAATAGATCTTGATCCAAAAATGATTTAGTAAGTAAGGAATTGATTAATTGCATAGTTGAATAATTAAATAAAATCATAAATCGATTCGTATCAAATCAAAAAAACAAACAAATAA